>NC_136664.1:14298570-14371070 GCF_903797595.1 Erithacus rubecula | reverse complement strand
GTCCTTCCCCAACCTGCAGAACAACCCTTTTGGTCAAGCCTAAGAAGGGCTGAGAGCAGTCCCCCATCAAAACCAGCTGCCCCAAAAGCCTTCAAGACAGATAACTCTATTTCTGATAAAAGCATTCTTTCAAGAGGACTGGCATCTGAAAACAAACAGTAAAGCAGAACCTTTTTGCTAATGTGTACACAAAGATTCAGGGCAGGAAAAGCCTACAGGAGCAACCCAGCCTCAAAACATTCAGTGGCCAGTAATTCAGCCACTTAATAGAAAACTCTCAAAATTAACAACCTTAGATTCTTCCTGAGTCTTCCAAAGATCTGCAGGACTATTTCACTTCAGTTCACCTCTGTGTTTCTATGGCTTATTTTATGTGCAATTAATAACAAAAGTTAAAGGGTTTTCAGGCCTGAGCCCACTACCTTTTAACTGCTGGAAAGATTTAAACTATTTTTCACTTGTGCTCATTTAGGGATAGGTGTCACTTACAGGATTTTGGTATAGAATAGTAAGGGGAAAATCACAATCTCCAATTCTGGAGCATCTCAGAAGCACCTCGTTTGGGAACAGGTATGTGCCAAATGACAAAGGCAGTTTTATTGTGTATCTAGTTCCATGGGAGTGCCCCAAATGATACTGACAATAACACAGTCAGGTGTTAAGGGATTATTAGAGTAGAGGAGTTGTTAAGGTGTAGGAGCCTAATTGTCACCAGGTACAACAACTATGCACTCACACACAACTCTATTCTACTTCTAGAAAACAATCACCAATTCACAGTTTTAAAGAGAAGAAAATATAAAATACTTATGAAATGATAGCTTAGGAAAATGCATTTTTCATTCCTAACTATCTTGTTAGTGCATCAAATTACAAAACACCATCTGAGACAGTTTTCACCACATCACATAAGAGGACATTTCATGAGTGTTACTGCTCTCATCACAGTCTAGTAGAGAAAGAAAGAGCGAGTTTGTTTATAGATTCTTTCTTGTTTGTTTTACATTTTCTATGTAGCAAAAAAAAATCCAATAACCCGCAAAAAGATGTAGGTCAAATGTTCTCATCTCAAATCTTCCTTGATAAGTAGCGATTTAAGAAGTCTATATAAAAATGTGTTATTCCCTTTCAGCTCATAGGAAAAAATGTTTCAGAAATAGCACATAAAAAAATATTCAATGTCACTAAAACTGGAATAGAAAATGTTTTATAGATTAACAAACATTGTAATGAATTTGCACAACCTTAACTGACTGTATACATAGCATAATGAAATGGTCTACATCCTTTCAAAGAAAAATTAGGTATTCCAGCACATAGCTTTAGAAAAGCATTGTTCAGAAAAACCTGCATTTTTTCCCAGCTACCATGTAATTTGTGAGATGCATTTTTAAATGATCTGCAACTGCAGCAGGCTTCATCAGTCAGATGATACAGATAGATAATTCACCAAACTGTCACATGATCTTCCATCAGTCTAAAAGATGTGAATATATTGCCACAAGCTTTGGGAATAATGGGTGCACCTGTTTACAGTGTCACCTCTGTTTGCTAATTGTCTCCTTGAGCTACATTTTACTTCTAATGCATTTATTTTTGACAGGCAGTGTCTATTTAGAAATCACATTACTTCAAGTGCAATTGTTCTTTTGTCTATCAAGTAAATGAAGTGTTGTTATACAGATTTCAGGTTCTGATTAGTGAAGTATCAGCACACCACAAAGGTCAATCAGTTATTTACCTGAAGTAACAGAAGTATGACAAGCCTCCTAGATATCCTCTAGATCATGGTATAGCTCACGTTAGTATCAATATTTTACATTTGAAACACCTATACATACACCTTAGTTTGCATATATATATATATATAACATAAATGTATTAAATGTTCTAAAATAGAGTATTGCACATTCCCTGAAGAACATAAGGACAGAAGCACTCAAGTGGAAAATATCAATGTCAATGCAAACCCAACTCTTCTTCCCCAATATTTCAAGTAGTGAAGCCAAGATACTGGTGATAACCAAGGCGTCAGTCTCACAAATATTTTGCAATCGTTTATGCACATAAGCTGTCACAACAAGAAAACTAATGCTTTAAAAACATGGTTTTTTCATTGTGCTTCCTGCTTTTTATATAACAGTGAAGCAAAATTTAGTTAAGGTTACTTGCATTAGCTTCAACTAATAAGATGCCATAAGAAATTAAGATGAGCCACTTGAGGTCTAAGAAAGACCACAGGGGATTTTTATTCACACCCATATCCTCATGTCTGCAATGTTATCAACATTCAGTTAAATAACATGTCTCAATAAGAGACAAAACCCTGTCTTTATATATATATATAGGAACATATTCAAGTAGAACTATAGTATCAAACAGGAAATTTTGAAAACCTAAATCAGCACATTGATCACAGCCACTTCACTGCGTATATATTGATCCTATACACACACATACACACAAAAAGACATTTTTAACTGTTTATTACCAAGGTGGAAAATTGCATTACTGTAGTGAAAGCAGCGGCTTGTCAAAGTCTCATTATTTCTCTTGTCCTTCTGTCCAAGTTCCACACCTCACACCTCACCTTTGCCATGCAAAGACAGAAAGAAGCAGGAGAGCAAAATAATCATCTAAAACAAAGGCAAGGTCCAGAGCTGACAACTGCCCATCCTCACTATGGTCTGGGCACAGCAATCTCAGGGGCTTACCAGGGATTCCCAGCCACCAGTGCTGTTTCACCAGTTTGCCAAAGAAATGCAAAGAAAAAGCCAGGCATGCCTTAAGTCACATTCTAAATTGGCTCCCAGGAGCATTTCTACCTTGTTCACTAAAGCACAGGGTATGTTTTCACAGTGTTTAGCATATGCTACGTAACCTGAGCAGGACTTGTATTGTTCCAGTGGTTGTTTTTCTAAAGTATGTTCCCATTAGGACCATAATTACATGCAAAATCCTAGAGTTAGAGTAGTTCATAAAGTCACTTTATTTTTTTCTCTAACACTTTCTTGCAAGATTAAGGCACATCTTTAAACAGAATATGGAAGAAATCACAAATCTTGAGCACAGATACAGACCAATGATAAAAGTTCAAATTACTCCAGGTAACTTTATGCATTCCATGACTCAAAATGCTATAGGGAAATGTCCCCTGATGCATTTTGAAGAGCACTGCATTTTTCAGGTATTTCTGCAAGTGTAAGCACAATTTAGATATAGTTAATCATTCATGAGTATCTTACAGACCTGTATTTATGACTAAAGCTCCTGGAAACTTGAGTCTGAAGTTCTCAAACCACACTTCTTCTGCAGCTTTGGAGTTTAAAAATCACAAGTGCCATACACTTAACAGCAGCAGTATTGAGCCTGATGCCTGTAAAAGAGGCAATGGACATGGAATTGTCATTTCCTTGCTAGTCCAACATCTCTTTGGGAACATGTGTCTCCTACCATAGCCTGATGTTGCAGAAAAGAGATAATTCATGTGCAAAGTATACAAATTTATTGAATAATTTTACACCTACCCCAAGAGTTATTGTTTTCTTTTACACAACAGCAAGCAGTCTTTAGGATATCATTTTGCATACAGAGAAGAAGATACTCTAGCAATAAAGCTGCTTGCCTGAGACTGAATCCTGCCAAGCACTTCTTTTACACACAGTCTTCTTGAAATCAATGAGATTTCTTGAATGAGCTCTTCACACAAGGAAAAGGATCAGGTCCTCAAACAGCAGAAAACCTGGATGACCATGTTAACATAAAGCATAAAGCAGGAGGAGGTCTCAGCAATGGACTGGAGTATAGTCACCTACCACACATGGTTAATGAGAAGTGACAGGTCAGATTCAGGTGAAATGCAAAAAGATACATTTTTCTGCTTGGAACAAAACCTGTTACAGAGGTCTAAGCTCTACTTCATGTGTAGTAGCAGGTAATAACAACACAATCATCCAATGAATTGCCAGCATGATGATCACCAAAATAACACAACAAACACCCTAGAGACACAGAAAAAACACAACCATCTACCTTCCAATATCCACAGCTAGACCACAGGAGACTGTCCAGCCCTGGAGACCACAGGAGAGATTGAGCACAATGCCATGAAAAGGCATCGAGGATGTGAAATCATTCTGGGATTTTATGCACATGTGCCAGGGAGGTTCCCAAAAACACCAAGGCACCATTTTCCTGGTTACCCTGGGTGCCTCTCACTTCTAACACAGTTCACCTGCATTCCTCCCAGACAGCAGCAACACTGGCATGAGGCATCTGACCCATCAGACCCTTTCTCCTCCCTGCAAACACCTCACAGCACTGCTGAAGACCCAGCCAACCTCTGACCCTATTTTACCTCAACTTCCAGACCTCTCCATAATTGACAATGGAAACATTTAATTCTGTCTCAGTCACTGCTTTTCTCTTCTATTTAATATATATTTTAATACTGGAAAGAAGAAGGGGTGAGGACACAGCTCTCTCCAAGCAGAACTAATCCTCCTTTGAGGAGGGGCGAGCCCCACACAGCCCTCGAATCCAAACAGCAAGAGCCTTCAGGTTAGCTGAGGAGGCTGCACACCTCAGCAGGTTGTAAAACAAGGATAAACACCAAATTATAACTTAGTGGCAACTTCCGTTGTCCCCCTGCAGCCCGGGATGTGCGAGACTGGGCAGCGAGCGCGTGGGGAAGCGCGGGGAGCGCGTATGCGCCAGCAGAGTTTGTAGAGAAGGAGGGGAGCACGTGGGTGGTAGCAATTTAAAAAGCAGCTGTGTGTATGTTTTTCCCAGTTAGACTGTGAAATCACAAATGGTGGAATCAGCACTGTAAGCTTAAAACCACGTTAACCCACTTGGCTGCATTTTATTGTTAACTTTGCGTCTACATTTTTTTCCTTATTTTTATAAAGAACACAGAAGGGCTCCTCATCCCAACCGCCTCCTTGTATTAATAAGAGGATAAAATGTCACTAAATATTTCTAATGTAGCAATAAAAGGGTGAAGAATTAGAAAGTATTATAAAACAGGACATTTGTGGCCAGAGCCTTTGGAACATTCATACTGCTACATATACTTTCTCCAAGTAATCAGGAATGTATTGGTATTTTTAAATTATGTATCTCTAATAACACAAAAGTACTTAAGAACAGAAATAGACAGTAATGGAAAATGCAGTCAACTGTTGACAACATATAGAATTTCAGAAAATAATTTACAGAGAACAGCAGAGCAGATGAGTCAAAATTTTCTCAAAAATATTTCTTGCCTCCGATAGTCCAATGTAATTCATTTTCTATCTCTGTTCATTAATCATTGTTAAAATTAGTGATCCATTTCTTCCACTCTGCCATCTGCACTCAGCTTCGTAACAAACATGACACCTTCCTGCATAATAAAACCTGACAACTACGAGGATGCATTTCCAAATAGCTTTCTGCATATTTGCACCTCTATAACTGATTCCGTTGTCAGACAAAAGTGGATTATTTAACTAGAGTTCTTTCTTTATCAATTCAGTACACAGACGTGTGCTTGTGAGGGAGTGCATGCATGTGTGTGTAGAAAATGATCAAGTAAAAATCACTTAATTTGAATTAAAAACAAGATATACCAGTTATCTTTGAATTCTTATGGTAGGCAAAATTGATCATATATATCATATATCAAAACTAACACATATATGTTAGTTTTAATCTTCTACTACGAAGCTTAAGGATGTAACATTTGGATTGGCTTCATCTTGTAAAGTTTGCATACACTAGAATTATCCTGACACTCCAATTTCCTCCAAAAGAAAAAAAAAAATCATATCCAGCTCGGTTTTGTTTCCCTGCCTTTGATCACTGACAATTTCAAATAAATATTTTTAAGATAAGATGAAATATCCAAGCAATGAGAAGATATAAAAAAGTGCACAGATAAATAATTAAAATTCAGGATGTCATTTCCATCCTGTTCAGGCTAGCCTCTAATCTCCTGGTGACAGACAAGGGACCAGAAAACAGGGTTTGGTTCTTGGTCTCTTTCCATTCCATCAGCAGACTTGGAAAGCCATGGCAGCAGGGCATCTGAGTGGTCCCTCAGTAAATGCTAATTACACTTAGATCCCACTGATTAACAGAAGCTGCAGTCCTTAGCACACTGAAAATCAGGCTGATGGTGGGAGCATTAAGCCATCCACATGCAAGTCAACGTGAACCTATCCACCAACTGTGAGGAATCTGGTTCACAGCTCTGTTCCATGAGCAGAACTGGTCAGCCATGAGAACCTCCATCCACTCCTGCTCCAAACCTGCTGGGCTGCAGGGAGGGACCACTGAGGAACACTAAAGTGCACACCAGAGTCCTATGGAGGCTAAAGCAGTTACCAAAACCTTTAAAATACTTTCAGTCAGACCTGGAAAGTGTACTAATCTTTAACTAGAATTGGAAAAGTATCATCTTTTCCAACAGATAATGTGATTGTTCCATAGCAGCCTCAAACAGCCATGCCTATGACAAGGTCTGCAGGTGCCCCACAAGCAGATAGAGTGACAAATACAACATTCAAGGTGGGGACTGTTCCTTTTTCATCCATTTCCTCAATGCTAAGTTTTGAGTCATGGCCACCACAGCCACATACTTGTTTACCTGCAGGCCAGGTGAGCCCATGGGCATGGAGCATCCTCCAGGCACAGCACAGCTGCTGCAGACACACCTGGCAAATGCACCTCTGACAACACATCCAGGGCTTGGGCAGAGCACCAAGGGCTGACAGCACCTACTGGTAGGTTGTGCTGTGCTCACGAGACCATGCTCATTGCCCAGGTTTGCCAACTGACCTACTCCCTCAACTTGGACAAGCTGTCCCTCTTCCCAGTGTCCCCATTTCCCCATTATTAAAGCAGACACCAACACTTGTCTCCACTGCAGCCCATTGACAGGAAATGCTAAATGGCTTTCAGCAGCATCACCCACTCCTATAAGCAAACTATCTCAGTATAATTTAGTTAACACATCTCTCAATGCTCCAGATTTCAACTCTGCACTACCACCAGTATTATTCCTCTCTCTGATAAATTTGTGATAGAAGCTGTCAGTGGAGAAAAGATCTTCCACTGCTAACATAATGAAAAACATATATGACATAGACTTTTTACATCATATATTTACATGCAATAAGAACATATACTGCAATGTTTGTTTTTACAAAATACAAGACAGAACTTGAGTATGAGCCCAAAGGGTCAAATCCAAATTGAAGCAACATCTTCAACATACATTATGAGAAGCAGCAGAACATTTAAAGAACAAAGGACCCAGTTCTGCCTTCAGATGTGTGCCTCGGCTTACACATGCACAACAGGCCCAAAGGAGACCAAAGTTTCTGCAAAAATTATTTCAGAAAATGAAATAATTATTATCTTGAAGGAAGGCTAAAAAAAATAAATAAATTTATCTATTTTTTGATACAACACTATCTAATGCAACTGCAAATGTATGAAATTTTTTGGAAGAAAGTCTGCATCTGACATTAAAGTGTCTGTTCAAAATTTAAACCAGATGTGATATAAAACAGCTGAAATCTAAATTTTGGGGGAAATCAAGATGCAGAAAAGATGTAGCAACTGGCTTCTGCTGGATACTGCAAGGGTAAGAGAGCCCTCTTTTTAGGTACACAGAAACACTTTAATAATACTGGTTTGTATTGTCTTTCTAAAATTCATTTTATTTTGTGATCTGGGATTTATGTTTGTTTTGTTATTTTGTTATTTTTTTAGTTTTCTCTCCATCTGGAAGTTGGCTGTCTAGCCTATTTATGAATTTTTTGTATGCTCTTGCATAGCACTCAGTAAGCACTGGAGAACAACTACTAACTATTCCTTTTATTCTTCCCTTAAAAGAAAAAAAAATCAAACAGGCATTGTCTCTATAGCTGCCTCTTTTGCCTTTTAGTTTCCTTTTTTCTTCACATGTCTGCATACTGACACATTCAATTTCAGGTTATCAGCACATCTGAATTACAGAATACTGATGGGGATAGAGGGCAGGCCTCTCTGGACTGATTAGCATCATTTAAGAAAGCATTCACTTGCTTGCTTCATTGGCTGCAGGGATTCCATGATGGGTGGCCTTTTAGCATTAGAAGTCAATATGGAGCAATCTCATTTGAATTAAATATGGACAAAAGAAAAGATTTGATTGTGGTTATTCATAGCTAACCTTTTAATTTCACAAAGCTCTGAAATTTGGGAGTTTGTAAGCCCTAAAACTTAAATATACTTAGTTTTTCATTTCTTTTCAACTCCCTCCTCTTCACCTCCTCCAGTTTTTATGTACTTTTTAATTTGTGCAAAACTTAAACCAGAAGCTTATTTCAAAAGAAATGTCTGGATGAATATTCAGGGAAACCTTTTAACCTAGTTAAACCTACACGGACTATAAAAGGAGGAATGCCTGATTCTAATCCATAAATGTATGTAAATCCACACTGAAAAACATATTTGTCTCTATCAGACTCATACTTGTTTCTGAATGGGCCATAAATGCAGCCAAGTATTTCATTAACACAAATAATTATGTATGGCCAGTCATTATGACCTTTATTAACAAGAGTCTAAGTCCACGGAAAGGTTGCAGTGATTTAAAGTACAGCAACAGAATCTGATCACAAGGAAACAAATTTCTAGCCTTTCATTAAAGTAAAATTATTCTATGAACCAATGCATAAAATAAAAATAACAAGTTCCACCTAACCAGTAAAATCACAGAAATGTGTAACATCAAGCTACAGAAATAGTTGGGAGAAAATAAGTAAAGCTTGAGTTTTCCAAGAGATCAAAAGAAGTTAAGTGCAAAATTTGACTTCCAAGTAGATGAAAGCACAAAAAGTGTAGCCAACCTCTCTGAATATCTGATCCCTCTGCACTTGAAGACAGTGGGAGTTTTGCCATTAACTTCAATGGAAGCAAAATCAGACATTGAGAAATGAAGTGGAAATGGCTTTTGCTGAGCTGGGCTGACTGCCATGATATGGGATAAGCTCAGCCTATGAGGATAAATATCCCACTACTTGTAGCACATGACTTGTCCCTTTGCTGCCTATCCCAACAGACCAGGCTTAAATTTGGAATATATAGTTAACCCCAGTCCAGACAATCTCGTAGGTATCCTAATGAAGGAGAAAAGTACTAGAAGTCCCTCAGTGGGTGTCTCACGGAAAAACATTCCAGCAAATCATTCCTGTGTTGCAGACACCACTGAATCTGGAATCAAGGCCTGGTTAACAGATCATGTTAAAGATTAAACCAACCCCTTTAAAGGAAGCACCAAAACACTACCTGCATTTAGACCTTCTAGTTGTTTTATGGAAGTTAAGCTTGGAACCATCCAAGGCACTCACAGAACTGCTCCTGGATTCCTCAATATTTTAATTCATTCCTGTTGTTCTAATACAGAGCACCTAGAGGAAAAGAATGGAGGTAGGGAATACATTTCCTGAGGAAACATATGCATTCAACTTTTTCAAATTTTATGATCTCATTGTAGCATTGAATAGTTTTAAAGCTCAGCTTTTCCAAGTTTCCCTTCTGTGCCCAGTTTAACAAAAAAAATTGATTTTAGTTTTTTTTCAAGCCAACCTCTGCACTCTCTCACGCAGCATTATATCAACAGTATCCTTAGCATGCATTTTGTCCATTTTCAAATGGAATAAGTCTAAATAAAGAAACAAAAGCGCTTGGGAGCACTTTCACTGCAGCATAAGCATTCTGCAAAGGCCCTTCACAAATGTTTCCAATATGCTTTATACTGCAACCCAATGTGCAACTTCTAAACTACACCACCACAAGTAAGAAATTAGAAATGTTGAGGGCTATTGAACACTGAATTTTCACAGTGCATCTGCACAAAGTTATTTAGCACAGATGTTTCTGTAATTGTGATCCACTGGAAAAACTTAAACTGTTCAATGGCCCTCACACTTCCACCTGCAGAGCAGTACTGGTCTAGTACAACTATGCTGAGCTGCAATGTATAAAAAGCAGCATCAGAGGCTGGATCTGACTTTGTAAGGATTTTCACAAATAGTGTTATTCTGCTTTGTTTGTGAAGGGGTCCCACGATTTTGGGTTTTTTCTTTTCGTTTACGAAAAGACCCACATATTAAAAAGGGGTGAAATAGATTTTACATGCCTGGCTTTGAACCTGGGAATCTCCCACAGTGCAACTAATTGCATTGCCAACAAGACACAGGAGTACACCCACAAGCAGCATAAAATGTAACTGTGAGGGGTGTGATGGTAAGTCTTTATAAATAATACATTCATCCCAAGGTGCACTTGTGTCTGTGTTGTTAATGTAGGTATTTTTTCATTAGTAGCTGTAAAGATATCTGGGCAGGTGAACATCAATATGCCTCCAAAGACAATAAAAATGGGGAAGCAAGAGAACAGTACTTGTTTGTTAAGCAGAATGGTTAGAGAGACTCTGTTTATGCAAGAGCAAAAGGAGGTGAAGCTCATTGCAGCGACCCTGCCTCTCCTATGCATCCTCATGGCCTCAGAAATTTCCAGGAGACCATCACCTTATTCTAACTGTTCACCAAAAAGTGTGTCTGAGAGTCTGCAGAGACAGACAATATCTTCCTGCCCACAGGAATGACTGAGAAAAGCAGGCAGCATGAACCTGGTTAAAGAGGACTGAGTAAGGACCAGTAACTTCAGCTAACTTCTCCTGCATATCCCCCAAAAAGGATTATACAGATTCTTTTGCCTGAAAAAACAAGAGGAAATTGATTAGAGAAAAGATTATAGGCCCTGTAAGAATAAGACAATTTTGATATGAAAAAAAATCTAGAGAAGGCTATCAGTACTCACTGGCTGTAGAAGTCCATAAAAATTTAGTGATAAGTTGCTGGTTTTCAAAACCCAAATCCATAATGTGGACTCATATTTTGAGCTGTAAAAACTGAGGATAATGGCTAAGTTAGCATTTGAAAATTGGCTGCAGCAACCGCTAAATACATTTTTCAGAGCATATGAACAATAATATGACAATTGCTCCCAACTAGATAACCACTTTGTGCTGCTGTCCCACCAGATCTAACAAATGTATCCATGCCATTGCCTCAGCAGGAGAGCAGCCAAGATCATTTAATTGCTCCAAGAATCTATATTTTTTCCATTCTTGTTGCTAAGTCGTTCCTTAACTTATTTGCAACAACACACTTCTACCATCTTCAGTTTTCTGTGGAGTCCCACACAATGATGTTTTACCCTTCTCTCCTTCTTCTGCTTTCTGACTGGGTCATCTCTTTTTTGCCCGTGTGCCTTCTTCCAAGTTTATTTCACTGGCATCCAGATCTGCCCCCTATAACTGTTGCCATCTGAGCATTGCACACCTGCCTGCACCTGAGACCCCTCTTCTGATTATGTTAATTTAAACTTGAATGGGTAAAGTGGAACTACATATCTGCCATTCCCTACTTTGTCACTGTTCATGTGCAATGCCATTTCCTTACCTCCTTCCGTTCTCCTGAACTCTTCAGTATCTCCTTATTCTCTGTCTCAAAGATTTCAAGTATCTCCCAAATCTGCTGTTTTTTCCCATGCCCTAGTTTAAGAAACAATCTCTTCTTTCTAAACAGAAGACTCTTCAACTTCTCCATCCTGACTAAAACTGCAACTACTTCTACTTACTCATTCCCCAAATACTCAGCTCCACCCCAGCACAGACAGCTGTTCCCTGAGTAGGCCCAAGTGTTCTGCAATAGAAACAATAAATAATTAAATGATAATGAGGAGACAGCATGCTGATAGAGGAGGTGGCACTACATCCTACAAGACAGCACCGAATCAGTGTGCCAAGATAATAGAGAGAAACCAGGCATCGATAAACTGAATTTTCATTTAATTCTGAAAAGCAGAATTCTGGTTGGCCATGGTAAACATCTGACAGCAGTGAACAGAGCTTTGATTGTATTAAATTTACCACCCTGGGAAACATTTTAAGGGATGTGCATAATGGGCTTTTGAAAATTGAAGGCAGGGCCAGAAGCCCAAAGCCATGCAAGTCCTTGACCCTTATTCAGGCACCTAAATCCCACTAAAATGTAGCTCAAGCACCTCAAAACCAAAAAGGCCACACACTTCAGAAGATATAAGCCACAGGCATGTAGTTCTCTGAGACACTTTTGAAGTCATAACCCCTGGTCAAATGCTATCTTAAATGCTACCATCCCACCACCTCAGCTCTCACAGCAATTTTATCTGGTTGATGTATTTATTCCTGTCCTGTTCTGCTGCAGGCTGTAAAAATAGCTTTATTGTTCCACCTTAGAGGTGGGTGGCTGCTGCTCAGTAGGAAACCTTCTTAAGCAACTGTTTCACAGTCATTTTGTTAAACTTGGTAAGTGCAGCAAACTTTAGGGCACTCGAGTGAAAGTTCATGGATAAGCACACGCTCCTCTTCTAACCAAAGACCTAATCAAGAAACATGAAAATAACGTGTATTGCACAAAACATTCACTCAGTCCTTTTTCACACTAAACCTCATGGTGTTTAAAACCTTGGCACATTTTCGGGTTTCCAGCTATTCTCACTGCACAGCAACATGAACAGAAAGTAGCTGCCTCGAAATAACCATTTCTAAAAGCTTTTGGTCTCCAATTCCTTCTGTGTTAAAACACCAACCCCTTTTCATGCAGGAGGAGGTATTTTAATGTTCAAGAGGCAAAATTCAGTCTCAAAAATAAATAAATGAAGAAATGTTAACAGTAAAAAGGTAATAGGGAAAACAAGAGGGGAATTAAAGCTGAAATGTCATCCTTAACTCACCCCCACCGTGCCCAACTCTTGCAGGGGTCCTCTAACAATTGGTAATCCTTCATAGTGTACCATATGTGCTGCAATAACAAGGCCCAATGAGGTACATTAAGGATGTCATTTCAACCTTACCTCCTTGCTTCTGTGAGATGAAGGGAGACCCTGAACTCCATTTTAACATAGTCTAGTGGTTAAATAAAAGAAAAGTTGTACTTTGCTAGGACAATGCTGCTCAGTTTTGTAGTGTAAATAAAAACGGCTTAAGTTGGTCAGCTGCTAACCACATGGTAATAATAAGTACAACAGACCGAAGTTCACAATTATTTCAGATTTACTCTCTTCCTGATCTTTCATTTTTATCAGCAAAACATCCTCTTGGCAATGGGAAGCTAAGCTGAAACTTAAATGAAAAAAATGCAAGAAGTAAATGACAAAAGACACAATTTTATGAAAGGAAAATATTCAGACCTCAGCCTTGACCTTGACCTTTTACTGTCTTTTAACATTAAACATTTGCCCCACCTTCGAAAAGATAAATGTGGCTTTTGATGACAGCCTATGTTATCTGAGGATTAAAATAGCCCTCTTGCAGTGCTCAACATTAAAGTCTTCCGCATTTGCAAAATTGCAAACAGATGCAACTCAAGTACCTGCAAATAATCTGCCAAGACCAATTTCAAAAGGGAGATTTCAAAATATGTGGAAGTCATTAGGACATGTATTATTTTTGCAATGAATAGGCGCCAGGAGTGTCTCAAGAAGCAGATGGGTGCTACTTTGTTTATAAAAGATCAACAGAATATTTGCCTGTAAATGAAGACGTATAAGCTATATGAAACAATTATGTTAAAATGGTGAATGTTTCAAAGCTAATTGTAATGGTCTTTTAAGATCTGAATTCCTCATTTCTTACAGCATGCTAAAATATCATTTTAGTTTTGGTCTTGATTGATATAATTACAAAAATGGCAGAAAATTAAAGCAAATGCTGTCAGTTTTGCTGTTGTAAATGTTGTCACTTTATCACTTGTTTACAGTTGCACCCATACTGATAAGTGAATATTTTTCAACATGCATAAAAAATACGACCTTAATCTCATGGGAAAATACTGAAAGGATAGTAAAAAACATTAAGCTTAAAAACAAAACAAAAAATATTTCCCAAACTGCAACGTGCTATCTAATGACCAGTAGTTTTAAAATTCACCTTTATAAAATTCCAGCTTAATAAAAGAGAGGATCACAAAGGAAACTATGGCTATATATAACACATATAAATTTATAAAGGACTCAATAAACATTAATACATTATCCCTGCAACAGAACAATAAGCTGCAGCACAATATGGTTGGTTAAAATCTCAATGTTGTATTTCTCAAAGTAATATATTTTAAATCAGGCTTCCAAGTGATAATGAAAAATTTTTCTGTCCAGATACTAAATCTATTTGGCATTATTTACCGTGAGGAGGAAGTATAAACTGAAAAAAAACCCCACATATTTTACATGCCCATCAAAAAAATTAATTGCTTGGCCAAAGAGAATTTTGCACTGTTGATTAAGATAGCTATACTCAGAAAATTCCACTGAATAAATATTTTTACATTTGTCTCAGTACTGGTAAAGAGAATTATTACAATCATAGTTTAATATGTGTATTAAAAATAATGGGGGGACATCTGGGGGTTTTTTGACGGTTGGTTGTTGTTTGGGGGTTTGTTTTTATACAATTAGACTTATATAAATATAAATTTATATGAGATGTCTGCATCAAAATAGTCACTCAACATTTGCTGACATTGTAACATACCAACAACAGCGTGGCTACTTTCATTTATTGTCATTTCCACAAAACTGTGATACAGCAGGCATAAAATAAAGTGGCAGCCCTCAGAATGCAGGTTAGGAGGCCCAGTGAAAGTCAGAGAGCAAATAAATGCAAATACTTAAATACTTTTCATACTCAGGGTTTCACTAGGTCCTGCAAACTGCAAACTTCACTTTTTTTTTTTTTTTCTTTTCCCTCAACATGTTGAAGTTTCTGCTAGAACCTAAAAGCTATGTTCTTCACTGACAATCTTCCAACTTGGACTTCTACTGCTAGTGTATACCTGTAAGATAGAGAGAAGGAGAAAGTAAGAAGAAAGAGAAGGAAATAATAATAAAAAAAAAAGCTGCTAAAGAGAAATGATGAAAGATAAGCGAGAAAAGCCAAGCAAAGAGAAGAAAACAAAACAAGTATCAGAGCAAACAAAACATTAAACCCCCTACTTTGAATTTTTAAAAAAAATACTTCTAATGAGTGAATAAAGCAGCACAGTATGGGATTAATGGAATATCTCCTTGTCCATGCATAGTTTAAACAGATGTACTAAAGGTAAAGCATACACAAAACCCAAATCTGCTGTTAGTGGAAATGTTTTTCAAAATTTGCATCGGCTGCTATATAAATACAGTGAGGAAATATCTGGCATCTTTAGGAGATACAATTAAAAACAGAAGTGGGCTTCCATCCCCTAGAGTTCAGAGTGTCCAGTCTCAGCATTATCAACAGAATCAGAGTTAGGTTTCAGCTAACTCATGGCTAATGGGAGCAAAAGGCTAAAAGATCCAATACAAAAATTAATAATGGTCTGACAATTTTAGAGCTGAATGGCCTTGGAAGCTGCAGGTCACACAGAACTCGTGAGTTGTTCCCATATGGTCAAGGTGAGCATTTGAGCACAGGTCAGGAGAGCTGAGCCCCACTAGTCCATGCACAGGTCATTCCACACAGACCATCTTTAAGAAAAACCTCTTCATGGACGTGTTCACCTTGGGAATTACAGCTCTGCCCCCCTGTGCTGCACTTATCCTCAGCAGTGCTTCATCACCACCTCCCTGTGGGACACCTGTGGGCAGATCTCCTGAAGAGAACACTGGCCAGGGAGAGTCTGATTCTACAAATTTCCCCACCAACAGTGTCAGGAAGATGGTGGTGGCAGCTGGTGCACAAGAGCAAGACAGGAACACTGGCCAGCCTCAAGTGGGTATATGCAAAAAAACTGCTTCTGACTACTGTCCTGATCCCACATGGTGAAAGGGAAGGACTGTCTTATCTTGGATCATACTTTCTCCAATTTATTACATTTCTCCCTTGGAGATTTTTAAAGTTTTGTTTGCATTTTTACTGTAACCAACCCAGGTCAGATAATCAGAGATACTGCCTTCTGTTCCTTGCCCAAATTCATTTGGGCTCAGTTTACCAGAATTCAGCAGCTGGGCAAACCCTTCACCTCCTTAACCTAGAAGAGACATCTCCTTTCCACTGCCCCAGTCCTCCCTTCATCCTGGAGGACCCAACAGATAGGAGACAGGCTGCAAAATAGCAAGCCATGACAGTAAATTTTATTTGAAAGCAGTTGCCAGATTTCAGATATGGCAGGATTCCTGTTTGTTTGGAACAGGAGGATGTATTTATACTGCAGATATGGTCTGAGCAAGAGGTTGTCTTGCTGACTGCTCAGAACACGTTTGTGGGAGTTTGATTTCAGCTTACGAAGGGGTCTGCACCATCTGGAGACTCCTAGAGCTTCTGGTCCACTTCAGGAGCCTTAAAGGGATCCCATAAAGGGTCTCTGAAACTGAATTTGAGGGCGGCTGCTTGACTCATGCCAGACTATACATTTATGCAAAAAAAAAAAAAAAAAAAGAAAGAAAAAGAAAAAGAAAAAAAAAAACATTTGCAAGTACCACTACCATAAATCTGCCATGAAAATCTATGTATTCAATAAATTCTGTTACAGCACATACTGACCCTGTTCTCTGCAAACCACACAGTTTTAAAATTATGCCGGCCTCTGCAAAACTATGTGGGATCTCTTACACCATGAATTAATATCCACAAGAGACTTAGCTGAGCTCATCAAACTCATTTCACATAAGACAACAAATTAAATCACCCCAGGGACAAAGTACATGAAAAGCAAGAGTGCTATCAAGCATGCTAGGTCCCTATAAGGTAGATTTCTTTAAGCAAAATATTAACTATAATTTCAGAATACACTGCTGCTATTGTTTATACATACCACGTAATGAAATGCTACTCCTGTTTTCACCAGATGGTAGCACATATAATTTTCAGGCCTTCAGTTCATATCATAATACAAACAATTGGTATGGCAAATATTACCGGTCTATAAACACTTCCACTGTTCCACAGCACTTACATATAAAAAAATAGAATTTTTCCATTTCACTGTTGTAATAGAAATAATGATAATTTCTGATATTCCAAAATATATGCATATTTGGTCACTTTTTGCCGCCCAAAACAAATGAAATTATCAAACCCCTGACTGTTTGGCTGCTTCAGCATTCTAAATGAAAATCAAATAGTAACAAAACTATGCAAATATCAAAATGCTTAAATGGTACAATACGAGATGTATCCTTAATACATTTTAACAATAACACATGCTGTGTTCCTACACTGGAATAACATCATCCATATGAATCCCAGGAATTTAGTATATCTGACAGTTTCTCTCAACCACCCATAACATTCTTTCCTGTCTCATTGTAGCTGGCGAAAGAGAATTCTATAATTGAGTGGTACAGAACATGTGCCCTCCCTGCTAGAAGATGACAGATGGATTATAAAAACTTCAAAGCAGAGCATTTGGAGCACCAGGGGAGAGATAGTGGGTATTTGAACTCTCAGTCTTTACCCAGGAGACAATGGCACTCTGACATGGTGCATATATCAAGGAATGGTGTAACTAGATAGACATAATCTTTCTTTTCAGTAAGTATTTAACATTCTGTTACGAACAAGTTTCAGCCTAGCTAAAGTGCAACTCATCTTAATACTAATCATCGTAGCCTGAAAGGCTACATGCCCCCTTTTTTCAATTTTGGCTCAACTGCTCCTTCATAAAACTGTTTTTTAAAGGACAGAAGCAGCGTTACATAGGTGCTCGGGTAGCAGAAAGGCTATTTTTAATCTTAAAATTAATGTTTTGCCGGGATTTAGTATTTGCATATGTGTAGGTGAATCTCTTTTGCTTGCTGGAATGCTTATTTGCATTGTCTGCATTTAAAGCCCGCTCTCCATCAGAGTTTACATACCACGTGTTGCTGATCATTCACTAGTTACTAAAGTTCCCTTAAATTATTTACATCCCTAAAAAAAATCCTTATAATTCCAGGGGCATAAATCCTTTCAAGGAATTGATCCTTTCACTCCTGCTGCTATACCACTATGATGGCTGAATGTCTTATGCCATCTTTATTAAGATAAATTATAAACTAAAAAAAAAAATCTCATCTGTCTGCATCTTTTAAATATCTGCTAGAAACACAAAAAGAGAGAATCCCATTCACACCAGAGGTGTGCTAAAAATTTCTTGAAGTTAACAATAATTGCACCAGCATACAGATTTTCTAAATCATTACCTTCCCAAACAAACACAGGGGTTACTATATCTTGAAACTGTTCATCAATTTCTTTTTACCACTCCTATTACAGCCATTGCTCCTGGTTTATTAAGAAATTACTTGCTGAAATTGTTTTTAAAAATATCTATGACTTACTGTAAGGTCAGAAACAAAAACGAGTTTGAAGGTCTCATTTGTCTATATCACGAAAATCGCACACACATGATTTGACACAGTTTGCAGCCGCTGCTCAGGCAAGGCCCAGGACTAGAATAGCAAGGGTATTATTGCAGGTCAGAATTGAGGGGTACTGGCAGAGCTGCGTGTGGGAAAGCTTGCATAACAGCCACCCTGTGCCAAGCTTTAGCCTTTGTTATTAGGCCCTTTAATGAACGCCATATTCACACAAAATAAATAAAAAAATATGCTGCATATTTTAAGTAGAGTGAATTCAAAACTAAACAATTGGAAGCTTCAATGCTACAAGAAAGCCACACAGTAACTATTCCCATTCTCCTACAAATGCATTTAATAAAGTAACATGCGAGCAATTTTAAATATTTGATCCTTTTATTATACAGTCGAAACCGAAAAAAAAATAAAAAAGCAAGCAAGCACTCTGGAAGATGATGAGGCTGTAGTTTTTAAGTAGCAAGTAAAAACAATAGCACCAAGATAACACAGAGAAAAACAGAAGCGAGTAACTTTGCAGCTGTGTTAATAAAAAATGTCCTGGCTCCAGCAGGGGAAGAGCTCTCTCTCACGCATTGCCCAGTGCTTCACCATGGATGGCTCTCCAGAAAAAGCACTGTGGCAAACTGCAAAGTTGCCTACTAATGTATATTTTTCCTGCACAAAACATTAATCCCAGTCTTTAAAAGAGGGTAGTAGGTGGAGGACTGTGATGCTTTGAAGGAGACCTGTTTTGAAAAACCCTTTTTTAAGTGCATTTTCATCTTTTCTTTTTTCAGTGATCTTCTGCCATACTGGAATGTAAACACCACAGGAATAGACAGAATCTCGAATTAAGGATTTGGATGCCTTTCTTTGGAAGTAATCTTCAAAGAATGTACATCCCAAACATCACAGGGGCTCAACAAGCTAGGAAGCCAGCTACTGCATGTAAAACTGCACAGGTCATACCTACTACTTACTACCAACTCAGGTCCTGAACTGCTGCAAATACAGACAGAACTGTTTTGAACCTCAGTGTATTTGACAGGCTGGAGTATCAGAAGAAACAGTAATGTTGCTTTAATGGAAGAAAGCCATTCTTTCACAATGGCACTAGTGTACTTATACACACTGTGTTGTTGAAATAAAAGTTAGCTCAGCAGGACCCTAGCTTTATTTTTGTTATAGGCATCCACCATCAGTAGTCGACACTAGTGGAGAGGAAAGGCATGTCTTATTTACAGATGCTATTGTGCAGGCTTTAATAATAGTAAATACACAGAAGACAGACTATTGTGGATGGAAAAAATCTTTGGTTTAATGAACTGTCAACTCGTCCATCATGATGTTACCCAACCTAAAACCACCAAATCTGGACAAGCTCTTTGATGATATAAAGCAGGCAAGAGGTTTTGTTCACACGCAACAAAATGGAAGAGATTGCTGCCATTAAAAATACACTAGCCCATGCTAGCACTAACTGCCACACATTTGTTAGATAATAGCTTGATTTTTTCCTGTGAGAATAGCCTTCTGCAAGAAAGAGACATTTAATCAGAGTGATACATGACATCCAAAAACCGAAACCAAAAATTATGGCATGAGCTAAAAGCAAGTTGTCTTCCTGAAGGCAGAATACTGAAACATCTTTAAGATTAATTCTGGGAGAGAATTCTGAAAGTCAAATGCTGAAAGATATTGAAAATACATTAATTATGCACAACTCAGGATCTAGGAGAGGTTAAACCCCAACTTGGCAGAAAATTGAATCCTTTTATTTGATACAAACTTTGTACATAGTGATGTTATGTCCTGCATCCCTAATCTCCCTAGATCTACCACCGGAGCAAAAGGGCTGCAAGACAAAGGAACTGGAGATTTAGGCATTCCAGTGCCATCCTTCAAAGAAATTAAATGGAACAGGCACCGTGCAAAACTGCTTCTTGCAACCATTGGTGGCAGAGGTCAAGCCTCAGACCTACCTGGGGCAATTGTCCATCTTGTTCTATCAAACATTTATAACGACTTTCTCAACTGAACTGGGATTCAAGGAAAGGAGACTTTTCACAGTTGCATCTGATGACTCTCTCAGGAACAACTGTCATTCACGTGCATTAATTTTCTGTCACCTTAAGCACTAACCAACCTTTGAAGACATGCTCCTCTACTTTCCACAGTGCATATTTTCCAGTTTTATCACAGCTGAATATTAATCCCTTATATTAATTTTGTGTGTGGTGTGTGTGCATGTTAGTCCCTCTGTATGCATTTTAACACTGGGGACCCTTGCTTTCTGCTATAGGTAGTCTCAATTTTAATACTTTAACCATTTATATTAGAATGCTCAAAATTTTGGAGGCTAATTTTGAATCATCTGCATTTCGATTCCCGGAAGGGCCAAGCACTTATTTTTCATTACGAAGTGCAACAATAGCTGTGCTCAAGAAATCAAGTCCTATGTCTCTGAGGATTATTTTTCCAAGAATTAGACACACCAAATAAATGATGTCTTTGGCAAATGCAATGCAAAATCTATGTATTAGACACACATTCAATTTCATTCTACACTTAGATACTTAAATGAAGATGAATCTCATACATTTGCTAAAGAGTTGATTGGTCTGTTTGATAAACATGATGCTCTCCAAAAGGTCACCAATTTGTCTAACCATAGAAACAACCACTAGAGCTGATAAAGAAGCAGATTCCCTGAGCACTAAATTTTGAGGAAGCTTTCTGTCTCCAAGGACCCAGATAATTCCAGAACATAGACATGAATTCTGTTCTGGTTCAAGGTATGGGAAATTCCTTAAGGTAACAATTTTTCCTTTTTTAGAATACTAAAGGTCACAGTCTGACACTTAATTATGACATGAATGTTCAACAGAGTGAGTAACTTTGATTTCTCAAATGGAGGCTGAACAGAACAACCTCTGTGGCAGCCAAACATCTCCACAATCTCACAGCAGCATGCCCTCTGCTTCCCTAACCCTCAAGGGTAACTCTTGCCATCTTCCCACCCTTTCTCACTGCTTCAATCCTGCAAGTGAACTCTAAAATTTCTGATTTTCTTGAGCTTTTAATCTCTGTGGAGATGAAGTCAGCTCTCTGGAGTGCTACCAAAGGCCCAGAAGGCAGCAGAGATGCAATGGTAAGAATGATAAGTTATCTTTAACTCAGCCAGTCAATCAGTTCGTTCAGCCACCTAGTGATGCAAGCACAGTTCTGGAACCAAGGTCCTTGTTTTCCACTGTGTCAGAGCAGCCAATCTCAAAATTTGGTAGCTACAACTTTTCTTTTAGATAACAATAAAGGCATTACCAGAAAAATCAAATGTCAGCACTCTTCTAAGCATAAAACACCCATCACCCCATGGTCTGATCTACTGGCAAAAGTGCCAGAGGATTGCTGACAATTTTGTGGGTGCTACAAGAGCCCTGCAGCTTCAGTTCAATTAAGGTAAGGAGAGACTCCCCCACCAACATTCTTACTCTCTTAACTACAAGTCCAGATGTCCTAGTCTGGGGAAGAAAAGGTTGTCTTGAAATAGCATTTGTGGATAAAAAATAAAAATGGAGAAATTAAAACACCTCTTTGACTCCACTGCAATTTTTTTAATCATCTATTTTTTACTTGTTTTCCCAAAAAATTTTTCATATCTAAAATTTCAACATTAACCAGAACTGGGTAACACATTATAGGAATGCAGTGAATGGAACTGGACTAGTTGGTCCATTTTTAGGATGGACTATGAATAATTCCTGTCTTGCAAACAATAGAGAAGTTACAGATCATCATAAACATTAAATTTTTATTTACCTTAAACAAATCTGTGCTTTTATTTCTTTGAGCTACTTCTACAATACAAATAAAAAAGAAAATTATTTTTAAAGGCACAAACAAGGTCTCACCTTCAGGTCTCCTGGAGGTACACATATATAATAACTATAACTAGAGCACTTAGATTTATTTTTTTTTACTCAAGTTATAGACAATAAAGGCTTCAGTGCTGGAGGGTGCTGGATCTCTTATCCATGTCAACAAAGCAACAATTCATAAATAGAAGGTGATGTAACTAGAGCATTTTGTGCTCCACTGGTCCTGGCAGGTAGTGTTGACTCTACCCCCTCACCATTTCATAGCATGGGAAATATTGCAACTGAGTTCTTTTGCCAATGGACAGAGACTATACAGAGCAACTTGAACCACAACCAAATAGAGAAGTATCAAAATTCACTCTTCTAGCAAATATCCAACAATATCCAATATGCTCTCCTACAAGACTTCCCCAGCAGCTGTCTCCATCTAAGAGTTTTCAGTACCATGCAGACAACACTGAAACTTTTTTACCAGGAGCAACTGCTTCAGTGTGCACCTGCTCGTGAATCAAATAGCTGCTAAGAGAGAATCAGAGCTCTAAAAGACCAAGAGGCAAAGACCACTCAACCTGATTATGGCATTTGATGATATTATGAAATTGCATTCCTGTTTACAGTCCTATTCTCTAAAAACAGGTAAGAATAAAGATATTTACAGCAATTGAAAACTGAACTCTTGACCGAGTCATTTCATCAGGGATCTCCTCCATCAAACCATCCACATGGGAAACCTCAAGTGTATCTCTCTAGAAACACAACCAACTGGAAAGCCATGGCTTTCCATGGCTATTCCATACAGGTAAAGAGTTAAGCCTGCCCTCTTGCTGCCAGCTTTTTCAAAGCCAGGATTTTTAACCTGAGACCAGGAGTATTTTTAAGAGCAAAACTGTCAAATGCAGAAATGAAAATCCTCTGGGGAATAGTATGAAAGATGAAACTGCTTCATGGCTTCTGTGACATGCATGGTCAAAACTCAGCTTCCCAAAGGGTCGAGAAAAACTGCTTTGGTGCAGGAGCAATCACTGACTGAGCCATTCAGTTCAAAGGCTGTGGCTGGAGGGTAAACTTGGGGTGAGGAATTTGTGCCTCAGCCCAGCAGAGCAAGTGAGCTAATATGTGGCAGATGAGTATCAACACATAAAAATGTGAAGGTTTAATGTCTGGGAAAAGCAATCTAAACAGCCACGTACAATAACACTGAATTTGGAAATGGCATGTAAGCACAGAAAGACATCTTGCAATTGACAGTTCTCTGGAATCATTAATTTAGTAACATAAAAAGAGTAAACACAGCCTTAGTCATTTGTTTAGAAGGGTATGAAGAGCAAGATGGACAGCACCCTTCTGCCACAGCAGAAAGTGCAGGTGCAGCCATGTCCAGCATGTCCAGGACATCCTGGCCTTGTCCTAGGAAGGAATGTAGCAGACTCAGAGGTATCAGTAAGGTCAAATAAAATGATAAAGGAGGTAGAGTGGCTGCTCCACAGAAAAGATGAAAATATTTTCACAAACATCAGTAAGTTTGGAACCACACTGCCACAGAAGGTGGGACAGCACACAAACTGCAGACTGGACAGATTTGTAGTCTGTATTACACTGAGGGTCAGGATGTACCCCACAATAACAGTGGGTACTACGATTTTGTGAGGACCACCTAAAGCATCTAGGCTCACTTGGCCTCCCTAACCTGCACCTCTCAGTGCCAGCAGCAGCAGAAGGGAAGGTGGCCACTGGCCTTCTGCAAGGGCATTTCCTTCATGCCTGCCACAGTTACCTCCCTGCAAATATACAAGACTTCCCTCCATCTACACTCTTTCAGACAGCCCATATCCTCTTCATTTTTTAAAGCAAATTATTATACAAAAGCATATTAATATCCTTTTCATCAAAAATAACATAATATTTCTTAAAGGCTGCAAAAATCCCTTTACCCACTTGGCAGACAGATATGCATGCACTGTCTGAGCTGCAGAGGTGATTAGTGCCCCAGTTGCAACCCCAAGTTCATTTGTACCAAGAGGCCTCCAGCACCTGTAAAAATCACCTCCCAATGAATTTCTCTAGGTCACACAAAGTCAGGAAAAGAATTAAGAATGAAGTTCTGTCCAGTGCTTTATCAACAAATTTAATTTTCAGGTGTCATCCATTTTTCTCCTGATATTATGGTCATTCAAGCTCATATTTCACAGATGGACACCTTTTGCTCCAGGCATACACTACTTGATCTATTTTAGAAATCAAGCACAAGATCCTCAGATAGAGCCAATCCACACACTCACAATGCAGAGTAACACTAAGCAGAGGTTACTTCTGAGCTGTTCATCACCACTACCTACTGGAAACTACTGTGGATGCTGTGTACCCAGAACTGCAATTAGGGTTTATAGGGAATTTTTGTCATTCCCTGTTCCCCCCTGCAACTTCATTTTTCCCCTCTGTGAAAGAAAAAAAAAAAAAAAAGTGTGTGGGAAGAAAACATGTTATAAGAACCTAGAGATCAATGATGAAACCTTTGGATTCAGATACTTGAGAGCCAGATTTTATCAGTTATCAATTCCACCAGACAGAATTTGTCCCCAAATCCATATTATTTATCTAAAAGGGCACTCCAGCATATAAAAACAATTCAATGCTATAAATTTACATATGATATAAAATTTCTTCATTTGCCCACTTATAGAAATACCAAGAGTTAGACCTTCCTCTGATTTATTGAGGTGAAATTGAAGTGGTATAAATGTGGCAAAAACTTAGAAGGTCACCAAGATCCTTAATGAAACACCTGATCGCAGAGGCCCATTTAG
This sequence comes from Erithacus rubecula, assembly GCF_903797595.1. Taxonomy (NCBI): domain Eukaryota; kingdom Metazoa; phylum Chordata; class Aves; order Passeriformes; family Muscicapidae; genus Erithacus; species Erithacus rubecula. The sequence continues at coordinate 14,345,992 of NC_136664.1, read as the reverse complement.
AAAAGAGAATTTAAAGTTCTTTGGCCTCAAGATGCATAACAAAGATTGATTGAAAAAGTAATGCAATACATGCTGAAGGGAACTAGAAGACAGGTGCAAACAATTGCCAATTTTTAAAATAATTTTGCAGAATTCATTTGTAGTTCTTCATAATCACTTCAGTATCTCAGGAAAAAAAAATTGAAGGAAAAAATGGCAAGGTATCAATGAATACAGATGGGTAGAAGCCCAAATTTTTCCAAGACAAAAGATTTTTACACTTAAAGGAGGACTAAGCCAACTTGAAAACTCATCTCCCTCCTCAGAATATTCTAAAGCATATCCACTACAATAGCATAAGGTAGAAAAGTCCAGATTGGAAATGACATGCAGAGTTTACATTGAATTCTGCCTATGCATATTTCACAGCAATACAGGAACACAGGGCTCACGTTTCAAACAGGATTGGAAACAAACAGTCCCGATGGAGTCCTCATGGGCAACAAAGGAAACCAGCACCCAGAAGACTCTGTTGCCAGAAGCAATGTCAGCAACTGGTTCTTTCACCCTGACAGACACATTAAGAGACCCAGATGTCCAAACTGGAGATTTTCTAAAGGAGAAATCTAAAATATGCTTAGATCATTCATATATAGGATACTTCAGGCTACAATCATTCTCAGTAAGAGATTTTCCTTAATACTTGTCTACATCTGTCAGCTCATGCTGATACACACTGTAGCTTTGTATTTATTGATTTTAAATTTTAAAAACGTCACAAGTTAATTCACAGGTCTTTAGAAGAGACCAGCAGTAACTAAACTATTCCAACATCTTAATGAACCTACTTCACCTGAAGTGAATTAGTAGCCACAATTAGTACATTCACAACCAGATTTTTGTAATTTTAAGCTGCATGCAATGTATGGTCTCTTCAACACCCCCTCCTTGCTGCTGGAGAAGCAAATAGTTTGTATTTTCCCTTTATATGACCATCTTCTTGTACCTTGCAGGCATATAATTTGCTATTCCTATAAGCTTTTTGTTTTTTTTCAGGTAATAGTAGTGGTGCATGGCACTTTGCTTTGCTTTGGAGCCAATTCCACGCTAAATATCGATGAGTATCTTAATTTGGGACTAGTAAAGAAAAATTAAGGGTGAGAGAGACTATATTAACAAAAGCAAACAGTGACGATGCCAAATGTAGACTCAAAAATGCATTTTAAAAATTCTACATGTTTTAATGAGTAATGCTTGCATGCTTTTAAAATCGTTTTGTAGCTATGGCTTCCAGTCATGAAAATATATGCAATCTCATAAAATGTCTGATATTAGCATGCCTCTTCAAGTGCAAGTGAGTTGTCAATAAGACAATTAAGACAACATCAATAATACACACTGCATGTTATTATCTGCTATTCGAAATCCCAGCCTATCCAAAGATCTCTGGAAACAAAGGGTACATCCAACATTGGCAAAAACATCTCCCACAAGTGAAATATGTAATTCTGAATGTATGCAATGGCACTCCTACCTGTAAGGGAAAAAATGGATTGCTCTTAAATACAGAATAAATAACTCCTGATAATGTAAAACCTGGCTCTGTAGAAGAAATAGCTACAATAGAAAATTAGCAATCCTGTGCTTAAATCAATCACTTCTATCACATGATCCAAGTCGATAAAAGTACTGAATAAGTGCTATCATTGACCTTAATCAGCCAACAATTGGCACACAGAGATCAGAAATCCTAATAAGGAAATCAGTCGTCCCTAGTAAATTTTGGGGTTGGGGTAACAGCAGACCTGCAACCTCTCATGGTACCTTTCTATCCAAACTCCACAATGGTTTTAACAGGAGGAAGGACGGACTGAAGTTAAATAAGCAAACTTCCAGCAGTCTCCTTCAGGTATAAAACCTAACAGGTGCACATGCATTTCCATTCCATAGCTGACAAATACTCAACTCCTGACTTTTTTTTCCCCCCCCCTCTGTAACACAGGAACTGTAGTTAAGCATACAAAGAAAACAGTCCTCAATGATTTTACTGGGTGGAAATAACCTATCTGGAAGTGAGGGTGATGAAAATTGTGCTGCACAATGATTAATTTGGACTTTAATCCTGATGTCCCATTTCATCCAAAGTTGCCATTAAGCTCAAAAAGAGAAAGAACTACATAACTGGGACCTAACATTTTTATTTATCCACCTCATAAGCTGAATGTGATTTCAGATTGAACAGAATAGATTTCCCTGTAACTAATGGACCAGATACATTCATACAATGTCCTTTTATTGATTTTACTTTCTTCTACCTATTGTTTGCATTTTCCTTTGAAAAACATATAACTGTCATTATGCTGTAGATGTCCTTTACAATTCTTATATCATTCACTATTTCTTAACAAAAAATGCATGTTTTGCTACAGCATGCTTTCTAATGAAAGACTCCCCACTAGCCAAACTGGAGCCTAAATTGTTAGAACATACTGTACAATTTGGGAGAAACAGAAGAAAATTAAACCCTTTGGAATTGGCTTGTTTGGTTTTGAAATATGTGTCTTTAAAAATTTAATAAGAGGGAAAAATATGGCTAAAGGACAGGCTTCATTTTAGACACATTCTAAACAATAAGCCTATTTATATAACTGATCACATAACGAATTTCTAGGCACTTTATGGAATGAAAAGCCTTTTGCACTGCAAAAGTCATACCGCACACAGCTTTCAAGTTTCAGAAAATAAATATTCAAAGGGATGGAGCAATAAAAAGATATTAAGTATTTTTAACCCACACTAGTCTGAAATTTTGCACTGTGCCTTGAATAACCACAAAAAAAGAAATGCCAAATATCTACTAAGGATATGTGAACAAATTTAAATGTATTTTATTTGTTTACCAATTTTTTTTCACTCTTCCTTGATTTATATTGCAATATCTTGTTCCTAAGTTACGATTATGCAAAGTACAATTTGTTTTGGATGACTATTTGGAATGTTTACAATTATTTAAATACAATTTACTTAACTATTTTGAAACCAAATGATGTGTTGAATTAAAGAAGGTTCAACATTCAAATTGCTGTCATGTGCTCATTTCTCTGCAAACTGCACTGACAGCTGAGGATGGCACATTTTCATTTGTATGTGTACATTTGTACATTTGGTGTTTCAACAGGTCACACTGATTTTAGAATCTTTCCACCAAGGGGCAACTTTTATGGAACCAACATACAACTTACTGGTCAATATGGAAGGCACAAGCTGAATGTAGGCAGAGCTGAGAAGAAAAATGTAAAGCCATGCTGTTATCAATAAAACCTGCACAGAACTTAAGCTACAGCTTAAAAGGCAATGATTCAGCTACCAGATTAAAAAACATTTTCAAATAACCAAATAACTCTGCATGCAAGAGCAGCCTTCAGAGACATTCACATTTATGCAGAGCCAGCTTTTTGCCAAACAGCAATGATCTCAAGTGTTTCAGTTCTATAATGCAACTGAGCCTAAGGGCACAGGGAAGGGGCAAGGTTGATAAAGTAGGAAGCACCCACACATAAGTATCTTTGACAGAGTAAAGCTTCCAGTAGGATCTCAACCAGGTGCAGCCACTTTCATTAGCCAAGTCTGAGATTGCTCCCATGCTGACTATCAAGCCCTATGAAAATATGAATTATCTGCATGCACCACAGCAGTGCTCATCCACACTCTTTACCACTGCTGGACATCCTCAGGATTTCAAAACTATACACATAATTACCAAAATTCTCTCAGAACTTAAACACACAAATACCTATCTACATTTTGTAGACTTCAGTTCTTTAACTTGATTGTGCTGTTTAATTTCCCATTAAAAGAGAAAAATTCTCAGTTGTACAGATGTGACAAGGCAGTCTGGGATTTTTGAGGCATGCAGGAGAGGAGCTGTGTTAGGGCTTTCTTCTCTCCCTTTTGGTTTCTACTGAAATCTGTTACTTCTGCTTGTACAATCAGTAACAGTCAAACTAGGATTGCTGAGATTCAAGACACCAGCTGGAACCCTCAGTCTAATTCCAGCTGAAACTCTTAGAATACAGTTTTGGAAGCTCAGCTTTAACTGAACTCCTTAGGGTTCGGGTGTGTTTGTTTAAATAAAAGGAGAAGTTCAGAAAAAAAGGTGTAAATTCCCCATCTAAGGCAGTTATTCTTTTAACACCTTAACTCTTGGCCATGGAAACTGAGTCACAGTTTCAGAAGGCCCTTCCAGCATGGAACATGCAAAAGCAGTTTTGGAGATTTCAGTGTCACTGAAGTCAAGGCTATCCCTTTGATACTCAAAGGCTTGAGCCAAATGCTACCTTGATATGAATAAATCAAGTTCAGATACTTCATTATGTTTTCATTTCTGTGGGACTTTACTCAAATCCAGTTCTGGCCAAGCCAGAACTGACAGCAGGTCTGCCTAGAAGAGCATTAGAGGATGTCCTAGGGCTTGCCTGATCACCTGAAATTCAAGGGCATTTTTCTGGGTCAGAGGAGGAAGGTCACAGGTGTTGCCACTGAAGAAAACCACATCACTCTCCCAGCCCTGGGCTTTTTGAGTAGGGAGAGTTTTCTCAGGATTACTGGAATGACTCAGGAACACAAATCAGCACCCTGTCCATGGGAGGAGTAAAGCTGACAATTATTTTGAAGAGAAAACCTTGGTTCCAGTAAACTCAGTAGTAAAAGTCCCCATTATTCAATGGACCCAAGATTTATTCTTAGACTACAAGGCCAATAAGGAAAACAGAAACAAGAATTTTACTTAATCACTCCTTATGCACTACAATAAGGAGATGGTAAGTCCTCCCTGTTAATATTGGGGTTGATGTGAGGACAGGGACAGGATTCTTCTCTGTTTTATTTCAGACCATCATAGGCATGTCATTCTTTTCTTCCTCTTTTAATGGCAGTGCAGAAACCTTGAAATCTGGGGCTTTGCTCGGACTCTTGTGCCTCTCAGTGGGTCTGTCCCACAGAGGAAAACAGACTGCAATTGCTGCATAACCTGTGCTGTGCCCCAAGCTGCAGCAGCACTGCATGGTTTCATGTAAGTGCCATGTCTCAGTCAACAGAAGTGTGTCAGCTCACTGACAGGCACACAGCGTGTGACACCATCCTCCAGCACTGCTCTCCTGGGCAGCCTCTGCCTCTCAGGGACAGATAAACAAGGCTTGGTAGCACGGAGAGCAGGACAGGCATTTTGTGGGTTTTTTCAGTGTTGTGATGTGCAGCTGCTTTGGAGAAGTACCACCACAAGCAAGTGTCAAATGTCACTCATGTTTCCGCTGTGACTGCGAACATGGCACAGTGCATAAAACCCAAACGTGCTACTTAAACTGTGTAACTCCTGAGCAGTGCCCTCCATTAAATGTAATTGCATTATCTGACAAATAATCAATGTTCAGATGACACTCAAGAGTCCTAGCTGCTAATCCTGGGCTAAAACTATCTGATATTTGCCTTCTTTCTGAAGTTTTATACTGTGCCTGTGCTTCAGTATCAGCCCCAAAGGACAAGCAGCATCACAAATAAGGTCCTGGCTTCCAATATGAATTTTCTAATAGTTCCATTAGAGAGATGAAGAACATAATCTGGTTTTGGACAAAAAAGAGCTCTATCTTTGGCAAGCAGAATGACATAGCACCTTGTTTATATCATTACTTATGATATTTAGCATGTTAATTTTTCATTCTGTTAGGTTTAATTCTTCAATATTTGGTACAGATCTCTTATTTTACCAGGAGTTCCAATGAGAAGTGAAAGAGCACTGACTTTGATATCAAGGTCTACAAAGAAAATTAAAATAGCAAATATTAGTTCAACAGAACAACCTGTGAGAGTGTAAGAGCTATTTTATATGGCTGTAGGCTGCTCTGATCTAAATGTGTAGAGGACAGCATTATCCTGGGACAGAATAAAAAACTTTTCTCATTCTTTCTTCACCTTGCTCCTCCTCAGTTGTGCCTCCAGGTTGGAGCTCCCATGGTCTGCAGCCCCTTACATCCCTGATGTTCCAACTCTGGCACGGGACTGAGCAGTGGCACTGCACAGCTCCTGCCTGTCCTGGCCATTCCCTACAAGTATTTCCCGTCTTCATCACCTAGGTGTGGTGGCATAAAACTCCTTACAAGTCCCCTGCCTTCCTCATCCACAGCTGGTAAGGGCTCAGCCAGGCCACCCTGGCAGAGCTGCTGCAGAGACCCAGCAGCTTCAGAGCAGAGTGGGCAAAGGGAGCTGCCCCATCCCTGAGCTGTCTGAAGTGGTCCTGCTGTGGGAAGGTGCTGCTGGAATGAGGCCAGACAAGCCTTGGTGGAAAGAGCAAGAAAATGAGAAGAACTTTCCTGGTCTTCACAAAAAAGCACAGTTCTGTGATGTGAGCTTAATTAACATTTACATGAACACTGTATTTGTTTATATTTAATACATCTTTTTCTAAATGTAATTTAAGACCAGAGCTATTCTAAAGTATGAAAAGCAACTCTTCCTTTGAACCACATTTTTAAAGGAACTACTATTCTAGACAATTTAAAAAACAATTATGAGACCACATATGATTTTTGAAATCACGGATTTTTGATAGGAGCAATAGAGATAAAGTTTTTAAAAATAAGAAGGTAACATGACGTATTGCAGGTTTTCAAAACATTCTAACACCTAACTCATAAACTAACTGAATTGTGCCCAGGATTTTTCACTAATTTGAATTCTTCTAACTGCAGAATATGTAATTCAGCACAGAAGTGCTTTAGCACCTGACACCCAGTATTAGCCAAACAACCAAGCATGTTTCAATAGCACTGCTTCCACACTAAGTCAGGATCAAATGCTATCCCAGAAATGAGCAGTATGAAATCGACAGAAGCAGGACAGGAGGATTCATAGCTCTGTACCAGTAAGGCTGGGCACTGAAGAGCTTTAACTGACAGTCCTTACATGTATGTGAACATCTTGTTTATAAAATGTGAAAGAGAGCTCATGAAACAAATTATATCCACAAATTATTCACAGCTGAAGGTACATACCATCCTCTCCACAAACCACAGAATTCCTATAGGATACGGAAAATTTTAACATACAGGCTTCCTGAGGAAAATTAAGCATGTAAACCAAGGGGGAAAAACTATTGAACATAATAAAAAGATGTGATCATTCCAATGTATTCTTATTCTTGTCATACCACTTTTTCAAATATGAGTGTAATTATACCTTTTATAGGTGCCTTCATATCATGCACTTGTAAGACAGGCATGCAAGCATCTTATAAAATACTAAATTATTTTTCAGTAATTATTATTTACATTATCCTCATACACTTGCCAAACTCCAAATACACCTGCTCATATGGGGAACATGTGCTAAGGCAAGAAGTGTTTCAATATGGACTTTAATCAGAGAGCAGCAAGCTCTAACAGAATAATAGGTAACTGGGTTACCTAATTGAAGAGTTTAAGTGTTGGCAATATCGTTGATAATAAACTAATAAGTTAGAAGAGCCTTCTTCACTTAGATGTCCAGCAATCATTGGACAAAATAAGGGCTTAAGATTGTTTAGAATTAATGTTGTTCACATTTGAATACAAATTATCTTAGTAGGCTTCTGCATATTGATTGCACATTGCTGTTAAACCCTCTTATTTCTATATGAATAAATGATCCTTATTCAACTTATAAAAGCTGCCCTAGTACTAAATACTGATTTCAAGGGAGGGAAAATCCTAAATGGAAGTAACTGGGCAGGACTGAATTCTACAGTCAGCAGGTGCACATGGGAAGCACCTTAGAACCAGCACAAGGTATAAATGGCTTCCAAGCCTGACAGAACTCTCAGTTTAACAAGAACTTCCATTATTCACAGATGCTTTCTGCATAATTCTGTGAAAAACACACACACACATCTGAACAGAGCACAGAAAGTGTTCAAGACTTCCCTGTCCCTCCTTTTTTTAATTAACCAATTTCCTATTTCAAATAAGAAGAAACTACCCAAAGGAGGAAAAGTTGTCTTCAAATCCAGTATCAAAAGACATGTGCAACACTTCTTCCTCCACCTGCCAGCCCTGCTTCTGCTGTCATGCTTCTCTAGCACTGTGGCTAACCCAGAAACCCTGATCCAGAGACCCTACACACACAGCTGGAAGCATGCTGAAAGCCAGAGCTTCTCCTTCACTTATCTTTGGCTTGCTCTGCTGTGTTCAGCTCTACCACCAGTGTCAGAGAGAAGGGTGCAGGGATTATTGGCATTTTGCAGGAAGAAAAAAGTAATGGTAATGGGGTCTTCAAGGGTATTTTCATTGTTAAATCAGAAATTATAAAATTCTGCCGTGTTACTTTTTTAAACAACAAAACACTTGCTCCCCAATATAATTAAAACCAAGAAAAGAAAGTACAATTAGCAAAAGATATATGATGTGTCATAACAACAAGTTATATGTATATATACACACATATATATACCAGCTACAGAGTAGAATGAAAGTTGCACTACATTACAGATTATACATGTGCAAATCATTTTCAAATCCAGCTGTTTTTATTTGCAAATCATAGATTTCAATACCTTTCCCAATACCATAGAAAAATTCTGCATGATCATTTGTTTCTTCCTAAAAGAGTTATCTCATCAAATGCAACTTCTGCGTAACTTGATGGTGGATGTGAGTTCACTGCAGAAGTTGTTTTCAGTAAGCAAAAGGTTAATAGTCTGAAGTCAATGATTTAGTATCATGACATGAGTAGTAGCCAATCAACAGTTGGTGTCTGAAAGAGGCTGTGATATATTTATAAAGCAGGGGGGGTTGTGGTGGTTTGGCTTTTTTGGTTTTTTGTTTTTGGGGTTTTTTTTTTTTTTCTTTTTTTTTGCTTATGTGAGGACAATTTCACTTAAAAGAAGACTAAATTTGACTCTGCCAACTTGCACCTGAAAACAAGATACTGAATCAGTGACAACAGACCTGATCATTACAACATTCATTAAGGTCTTCAATTAGTGAACTCACTACTGAGTTCAAACACTGAAAGAGGTTTTATCTGCAAGCTTGGGCCCTAGAAAATTCATGTTTCTCTAAGAGAAAGGCTTTCCCTTTTCAAAGGGTACCCAAGGGGCCCCATGCCTCATTCATGTGGTGGGTTCAGGGTGGCTGCTGAGGGACACTGGGTGAAAGCAGAAAGGCACTGTGAGAAACAGCTCAGGGTGACTGTGTAATTCCTCTCTGGTTTTAGTGGCAGCAGCCCCTGGAGAGGTGCAGTGCCTCCTCAGATTGCCCCAGTCCACATATTCATAAAGCAGTCATCAATAGCCACAAATTCAGGCCATGCCTAGAAGAGCCTTTTGCTACTTCAATTGTAAAACAAAATAAATTAAAATCCAAACTAACTCAACACTCATTACAAGCACCTTTTTAAAAAGAATTTAAGAGTTTGGATGCAAAGGGTAACTGTCAGCCAATATTTTACTCCTAGGTTTTTATTACAGTTACTCTTCTAAGGATCTGACTTCATATATTCTCCATATGTGAGATTTCTATAGGTGCCAGCAGCAATAAAGGTATTTAAGGGTTGCAGGCATCTCCCCAGATTCACCTCAGCTGTAGCAATCTCACAGCATTGATAGATCAGAGATAATTCAGAGCAGTTATAAGTGATGAAGACTGCTTAAACCAGGTGGAAGGTCTGACCCCAAACCCTTGAGAGTCAACTGCAAGGAGCTCATGATTTCCATGGACTTGAACCAGCTGCTAAGAAATAGGCTAATATTTTTTGCAGTTTGTGACAGAGGGTAGTAGCAGTATCTTGTTTATACCTTGCAAGTATATATAAAAATAGAGTGTAATCTTAAAATCAAATTAGAGCCACACCATTGATGTAGCTTAGGTCTTGTAAAAATACAAGTTGCACAAAAATTGAAGACCAATAAAAATGTTTCCATGGTTCTTTTTTTAATCCCATTGAAAACAATTTTTCGTTGTAAACATTTTTGCTAGCCAAGCACTGCAGCATTGTGCAACTGCATGACAGCCAAAGAGAAACTGATGAAAAGCTGACTAGATTGATTTCATTTTTCCAACCGGAGTGAAATACGTAAAAGGAAATAACAAAATGGTGAAGTTATTTTTACATATTAAAAATGTCCACATTTAATAAACTCACATGGAAACTGCACAGCCAATGGTAAGGCTTTTTAAACAGATCTACAGATCCCTTCAGTTCTGCATGGAAACAAAGGCAGGAGTGGGTTTCTGCAGCACCTTTCCCCTTCCCCAGGGAGCACAGAACACCCTCTCTGCTGAAGTCAGACCTGAGCCTGCCCATTCCCTCTCCCCCCGTGACCTCCCAGTTTCTGTGTAGAAGTGTGGCAGGGGGTTACTACTGGAACTCAGAGCTATATTTATTCCCTTGGCTCCCATCCATCACTGTTGCAGAGCAGCCAGGAGGGGAACCAACCAATACAGCATGGATTCTGCCAGACTTGTGCTGCCAGACAAGTTAAGAATGAAAGACAGAGGAAACAGAAGCTATCAAAATGAGTATTTCTATCTCTGAGAAAAGAAGGATTTCCTCCCTTTATGGATTCTCCTTCTACAGATTAAGACATTTCTTCTCTGCTTTTTAAGAGAAATTTGCCAGTTTCATAGATCTTCTGCACCTCAGAGGAGGTTCTTCCTGCGAGAAGGAACAGGTGCAGTATCCCTTGCATCTCCCAGGCATTTGTTGGCATTTACACAGCATTTCTTTCCTCCTCCCTGTACTCCCAGAGAGCCATCCACAGGGAGCTCTGTGCTGCACGAGGTCCAAAGCAGTACCAGGAGAAAGGGTTAATGTTTCACCCATTACACGTCCTAGAGCTACTCACTCAGTGCTCAGGGGCATGTAAGAATACTGTGTTCAAACACATAATCCACTGAACAAAAATAATGGCAGCAAAATTCCATTTTGAGATGAAAATTTTTGGATTAAAAAGATGCACTTCATCACAACTGCCTTTTATAATAGCTGAATTTTGAACTATGTAAAAAAGAATTTCTCAGTAACACAAACACTTTGAAGATTTTAGAATTTCCTTTTTTTTCTCCTCTGGGACTAACCTGATACCTTTTGCAATTTTTCAAAAGGAAAAGCCAGCAAGACAACAAACAGCAAGGATATGAGTCTGCTCTCACCATGTCACTCAGGAGTGCAGGCTGCAAGACTTTGCAACAGCAACCAGTTGGATTCAGTCTCTCACATCACACTGGAGTGCTCAAGCCAAGAGTCGGTTCTCTTCTGACCCACTGAATAATTAAATGATTATTTAAATTGGAATAGCCAGAAGCAGGAACTTGAAAAGAAGAGCCAAAGTGTGTTTTTAAAGCACTCACCTGGGATGTGAGAAACTTGATTTGAAAATGCTGATTCAAATCAGCTAGAGAGGAACGATCTGAATCCAGCTCTCCAGTGACCCAGGTGCATTCCATAATCACCAGTTCATAATGAAGTGCAGAGATGCAACTCTTTCATTTTGAGCAGAAATTCAATTGTGGACCTGAGAAATCCTTCAAAGATGCAGCATGTTGATGCAAACTAATGAACTGGTATTTTTCAACTGCAATAAGAAAATGGCAGCTAGTTCTGGCCAGAAACTATACTCCTATATTTGGAAAGCCTTTAGCATGCCAAAGATACTACCAATCAAACAAAAGATTGAAATTCTAATCCAGAAGTTGTTGTGGGTTTCCTATTGCTCATTTATCTCATAGCATGTCCATTTATGCAGGCACAGGCATATAGCTTTATGTGTTCGAGCAAAAAAAGAAAGGAAAGATGCTTGAATGTTTGATCTTTAAAACAGTAAAGAATATTTCAAAATAGCAGAGCTATTTTAAGAGGCATTTTATGGTAAAATCCAAAGGAGGCAGTAGCTAGAACAGTGGAGGTTTTTTGGTCTGTATTATGGTACTAATAATGATACTGGGTTAACTTCTACTGGTTATTTTATTAGCCATAGGAGGAATGACACTCCTATGGCAAAACCTCAATGAATCAAAGAAGAGCAGTTACTTTAAAAAGGTAATAAATATTCATTTTATTGCATAATTCAATTTTGGGTTGCCCATAAACTTTGCACTTTTTTTTAACTCAAAAAGTTGGATTCCTTTGTGTACGTGAAATGATGAAAGGAGAAAAACTTTGAGCAGCAAACAGTGGAGTTGCACATTGTACTTACAGTGAAATTAAGAATCACATGAGTTTCACCAGGTAAGGAAGGGAAGTTTTATCCACTGACTCAGTCATACCCAGACTGAAATAACAAAAGCAGAATTGGATCTTAGAAATCACGTCAAAATCAATAAAAATTTTGCTAAACTTTATGCACTTTCCTGTGAGAAGAGAGATTAATAATTTTCCTCAAAATGCAGGGTATATTCCAACAAAATTAAGGTAAAAGTTACTTGAAGCAGCAATTTCAAAACAAGTGCTGCTTTCCAACATTGAGTCAACCCTCAACATTCAATAACCTCAGAAATCCTGGTATAGACTGGAACCTATAACAGTGTTCATGCAAACCTTGGAGAAATAAAAGTATTACAAAAAGAGAGAGAGGGAATTTATACACAAGTAGTTTTTTCAAAATATGATATCATATTTTGATATGATTGAACTAGGGCATACACCTATTGAAAATCCTTGGCCACTAGAGTAGAAAGCAGTTTCTACTTCTCCTGTCAATTACAAATTAATGCCAGAGAAAAAAAGGTTTCTCCCTAATGCAGTTGATCAACACTTGACTGTTCCCTTGAGTAAAACTGCTATCAAAACTAAAATGTTGCACTATCCTGTGTTTTAAGATTTCTGTGGACCCCTGAAGAAACAAGATCTAGAGAACAAGTGTTAAGAAACACACATGAAAATTAAATGTAGCTCATCCATACAGAGCTATCAAAAGAAATGTTAGGGGAGGAACACCCAGCCCAGCATGTTAGCATTTGTTAATAGAAACCTGACTTTACACCTTGGGTGCTTTCTTCACCCAAGCTCTCACATGCACTTTCTCAAGAAACAAACCTAGGCTTCCCTTGAACTCATTTATCCTTCCCTTGCTGATAATTTATTCCATATGTCCTTTACATGAAGTTATTCTGCTCAAATTTCCTGTTTACCCATGTTTATCTAAAATTTAGATTAAAGAGACCTATCTTCATCTATCTGTATCTACCACTGATATTCCAATGATGAGATTGGTGGAAACAATGTCTGCAAAGTCAATGGAAGCCAACTTATGAAAGTGAAATAAAACAACATTAATACTGCAAGCCATCATTTAGAAAAATAAATTTAATGCCAGGCTGGCAACCTAACACAGTGCTAGGACATGGCTTACCAGGGCTAATTTCCAGATCAACAGGGGCCAGGACTATGAAGGGAGCACGACACATAGCCCCGTTGTGACCAAGTAGATAGTGGTACTTGATACAACCCCTTTGCAGCATTGATGAGCTCAACAGGCTCCCATCCTCTTCACAAAGAACAGTGACTGCAGCAGAATATCCCAAAGGCATAAAAAAGGAGGAAAAGTTTCTAACAGCACTTATAGGAAAAAAAAAAAAGGCAATATAAAGAAACTATAACGAAATTCACATAAAGGCTGAAACAAGCTTATCATAAAGGGAAGAATCAGGACAGCCATGTACCCCTTTGCACCATGGCACCCTGACCCTCCTAAGGCTGATGACAAGGAACACTCCCCAGGACATCCCAAGCTGTCCCAAGGCAGAGCAGTGGCCACAGGTGGTCGTACAGTGGCCCCTGCCACCAACCTCCCCTGCACCCCTCTTGGGAGTGAAAGTCAGCTCATGATTTCCTTTTTCTTTCCCTTTCTGGCTTCTCCTCTTCACAAAACTGAGACGGCCAAATTTTCCCAAGCAGCCTTTCCCTGGCACCGTGGTACCTGTCTGGATGACCCCTGCCTAATCTTCACCAGCTCCCACTGTCCTGGCAAGCACTCACTCCCTCTGGGAGCCTGCAATTCCTACAGCTGGACACTTCAACACTAATGCAAGAAAAACGAGCTGCTGGTTCAAAGAAGCTCTGTTGCTTACCCCATGCCATGGGAATGAAGCCACCATCATTATTTTCAGGCACAGCTACCTGCAGATCTGTCTGCTAATGTCCTACCAGGATCGGCAGCTTTTTTCATAACATGGCAAATACTTGTAAAGAATTACCTAATTCTGCTTTTGGCTATGGCAATTTCAAATACTGCAATGCACAATGGAGGAAAGATCAGATACTGAGGCTCCTGTGGCTATTTTAGTTCTGTTTTCCTCATCTGTGTTTAAAAGACAGTCAGATTATAACAAAATTGTTTGTCTTTAATATAGTTCAACTTGACCCGATGAACCCATCTCTTTAGAAAACAATCTCACATGGAGTATTTAGATTAAGAACTGTAAAAAATAGTGACTTCAAAATACTTTCAAGGACCCGTCTTACAATTTTTAAAAAACACAGACAACTAAGCTAATTGTAATTACTCCTCTATAATTCTTTTGCCTTTTTGATGCATCTGGTTATCTAGTGAGATGCACCTGAAAATTAGAGTGAATTTAAATTTAAGGGAAAGGTGCCAAATCCAGAATACTGGGAGAATCCTACCTCTGGGAGCTTATTTAGTGACAGCTTTGGTACAGTTAGGCAGAGGCAACCCAAATCCTTCCTTCCTACCCTATTCCCCTGCCTCTTTCCTGATCTGGATCTCTGCTGCCCCTGAAAAGATGCTTCAAATCTCTCCCTCAGTGCTTGGCTTTGCTGCTTAACCTGCCAATCCGAGTGAAAATGTCATAGCAGTTATTGTGATCCACTCCGATTTAGACAGACGCTGCTCGGCTATTGCCCGTTAAACATCTATCGGATCATTACAATTTTCTCCTGTTTCTAGCCAAGGGCAGATTCTGATCAGTGGCTTGGTCCCAGAGAGTTCATGCTCTGCATTTGGCCACACAACTGGAAGTTACAACCACACAGCTGTACAATAACCCTGAGATCAAGCCAGTTAAGCATCAGAATTATTTTACTTTTACGTATTTTCTTTCAGTAGCTCATCCTTTTTTTCCTCTTCCATGAATATCTGTGCCTGGAGTTTCTTCACTAGAGAAATTTGGATTTCCATCTACAGTTGCCAGAAATAAGTTTATTCATGTTTCTATAAAAGAAAGAGTATGTATTCTATTTTTTCATCTGTGCTGTCTTTCCCTGAATCCAAATTGCTTACAACTCAGTGAAATGCAAGGTATGAAAGAGAGGACAGAAAAATAGTTTTTCAAGACCATACTGTTTTTAGCATTTTGAAGAGCCAATATACATCTCTTCAGGTATCTGAGAGAAATTCAGAGATTAAAATTTAGATTTGCTTACCATCTTATTAAAGTACACTAAATCAGAATATTGAAAGTCTTTAATTGTCCACCCTCAAACTAGAAAAATAAATCTATCGATGGCTTTAGTTCCCATTTTCATAAAATTCATATAAATCATCTCTTTTTTTTTTTTTTTTAGTCAAGGCACTCTAAAAACACCTGTGCAATTCAAAGTCAACTTTAAGCAAAAATCAACATTTGGAAAAATTACTTGTTACTGATTTCCCTACACTTGATGAAACTTGTGCTTCCCAGGGAATAAGCGCAGCCCATTTTAATAGACTAGTAGATTTTCTACATCTGTTCTAATGCAAATCTCTTTGGTCACCTAAGGCTCCATGGTGGATAAACAACCTAATGTGTCAGCTTTCTGTACTGAAGATCACAATTTCTGATCTCAGCACTGTCTTCATTGCTGCAAGCAAAACAGTGGTACTGATGTTGCAACTTACAGGCTACTCTCTTCTGATAATGAATGGGTTGGGTTATTGGCCTCTGGCATGGACAAAAATATGACAATCAGCCTCTTCATTATATAAAAGTCTACAGTGAAGACAGTGCCAGACAACTTGCTGAGTATTAGAGCTTAAATATGTTCAGAAGTCAAAAAGCCCGTAGAACAATTCTTTTTTCTTCTTTTCCGTTAATAAAGACATAGTCAATTTATCAAAAGAGTTTTAATATAGTGTTTCCATCACAGTAACTTGTATCTTCAAGAATCAGGAAAACACAGCTTTAGCCTGCAAATACTTCATATTCATTCCCTGCAAAAGTGACAGAGAGGCTGACCTTTCTTACATCTGCAGTTGTTAATTGTCATCATCGTAACAGCACAAGAAAACAAAGTTTAAGTCACTGACACTTTAAAACCCCCATCATATTAAATCTCATTTACCTGCAGGGATAGAAATTCAGAGTCAGGAGCAAAATCTGAAGACAGAGCAGACATGAGAAAGTGCACCCAGTCGCAGGGTTTAGCAACTGTACCGAGACTCTCTTCTAGTGCATGTTCTGAAACAGCAATCGAATCTCTCAGCACTTGGTACCAAACTGGAAATATTTTTCTTCTATAGCATTCAGAAAACTTTAAACAACTCATTTATGATTTTTTTCTTATGAAGATTAACAGCCCATCCACTAGAAGATTAATTGAAAATAAAATTTAAAAAAAAAAAAGGAAAACAGAAAGGGTAAAACAGACCAGACTAGGACAAACAACTCAAGCTATTTACAAATATTTTTATAATGACTAGAAATCATAGAGCCCTCTCTAACTGTCTTAACTTAAAAAACAATAACAAGAAAAAAAAAAAAAAAAGCAAACAAGCCAAAAAAATACATCATCTGTTGACTGAACACAGGGCCTGATTTTCAAAGCTGCTGAGCACCCACAACTCCATCTGAAGTCAGTGGAAGTGATGAATGCTCAGCAGTCCTGCAAATCAGGCCCAAACTGTCCAGGGGTCTGCTAGCAAGTGGTGTTTCGAGTAGGGGGTTTGTTGCAGAATTGAGGAGGTTCAAAGTAATCTGTCACAAAAGTGATGCTACATTCATGAGTCGTAAAGCTAGCTGGCTCCCAGCTATGGGAAAAAAGTTAATTCATAGGGCTCATAGGGCTTGCATTTGTCAAGGAGCAGGACGTCAATGCTATCATTATCAGGCAAATCAGCCAGGCGTTTAATGGTAGAATCAGGAGACATTTGCTCTCCACTATCAGAATGACATCATAACTAAAGCAGCCTTCGGCGAGGGGGGAGAGCCGGGGCAAGGCTTGGGCTGCACGCAGACTTTGCACTTCTGCCCGGCTCGCCCCACCGAGGGCTGCTCCCCTTCCCCACCAGGCAACTTCCAGCTCTCAGCTGCCTTCCCTCCACAACTTTCCCTCGCAGCATCCGAAACACCAGCATCTGATTTTACAAAATACTTCTGAACCTGCCCGATCCAAAACTGAGATATTGCAAGCCAGCCACTCGGTTAGGAGGGGACGGGGTTTACACAGAAGCTACAAATTCACCCTAAAAATTGCTGGTATTTTTAATTACTTCAGTCATCTTCATCCTCTGTCAAATGGGGGGTGGGGGGGGGGGGAGGAAGGGGAGTATGCACACGTTAAAAAGCTAGTTGCCTCTCTGATTTAAGAAGTAACAGCTTAGATAACTTAGTCGATTTTTAGGCATACACAAACACATACACACACAATCTTTGAATATTCTGACATATTTAACGATGATCTATTCGATGACTAGAAATATAACAGCAATACACATTTCCCTTCCACAGTAACCGTAATTATACAAGCCAAACAGCACAAATTACAAACTGCTAATCTATTTCCTTTAAAAATATCACTACAGGTACATAGGCATGGTACAAAAGCCTCACCTTCTATAACAACTGTGAGGGAAAAAGTTATGAAAGCAGACAGAAAACCTAAAACCCCTGAGGCTACAAAAAAATCCCGCTATTGAGAAATAACCCAAGAGACCACATAGGGAATGTACAGCTTTCAGAAGCACTTCTCATCTTATTTGCACTTAACCTATTGATGTACTTATGCAGGTCACTTACTTTTCGGATATGTTTGAACCCTTTATAATCATGCAGATCGCCGCGGTTTTCACTTGGGCTTTTGTTTTTTTGGTTTTGTTTGGGTTTTTGCAAACAAGTTTCATTTAAAAAAGATCCAATTATGCAAATCTGCTCCCGGATAGGTAGTGAATATTCAATATGATGGTGATACTGTAATAGTTCAATGCAACGCACTGTACTGGACAGATTTATGAGGCAACGTCACTACTACGCTCTGGTCCTCGCTGAAGCATCTTGAAGTTAATTAAAGCTGCAATGTCCACTTTTCCAGCCACCCTCCTCATTCAGGTTTACTATTTCAACATCAAACCACCGAGGGGGCCTCCCCCCTCTCTCCGTACATTTAAGCAGCCTTCCACAGTCAATGAACAATGAACAAAGATTTGAGCGATAGGAAGGGGGGGGAGAGAGGAAAAAAAATCTCCAAAAAATCAAATCCGGTTTAAACAAGTAAAAATATAGTTTCTAATATTAAACTAGAAAAGAAAACATTCTTCTCCAAGTGAACGTGCAGAGGCGCTTAGCCAACCCCTTCAGAAAGGGTCTAAAAGCAGCCAGTCCTTTTTATTTCGAGCAGTGAATGAGCCCAAACAAGGCTTCTAAACTTAATTATGACACTTAAAATAGTCTTTTTCCACAGAAGCGGGCGGCTAGCCGCCGCTATCTGTATCAGCCGGGCACATCAGCTCAGCAAACACGGCCCCTGTTGGATTTATTTTAAACTGCACGGGGGGGCGGGGGGCGGCGAGGGAATGCACAGCCCCGCGGAGCGCTCCCGCCGCGGGCGGCCGGGCAGCCGCGCCCCGCGCCCGCCCCTGCCCCGCGCTCCGCTCCGCGCCGCTCCCGCACCGCACCGCTCCCCGCACCGCCGCTCCCCGGCCCGGCGGCGGCTCCAGCGCCGACGGAGCGAGCTGACAAATCGCGTCCCCGCCTCGACACTGTATCGGCCGCGGCCACATCCGCCGCACGCACCCCGAAACAATGCCCGCCGCGCAGGCAGGCGGCGGCCGGAGCCCTCCCCGCCGCGCCCGCCCCGGGCGCCGGCACCCGCGGCCGGACCGTGCTCCCGGCCCCGCCGCCGCGCCGGGCCACGCCGGCAACTAACTTTTCGGATGGAGCCCGTGCGAGCCGCCCCGCGGGAGCCGCGGACCCTCCGATAAACAGCATAAATCTTCGCGACCTTTTATTTTGCGTTGAAGTTCACAGGCGGCAGCGCTCCCCCAGCCCCTCTCTCTCACACGCACACACGCATACACACATATATATTAATTATTTGCAAAACTGCAACAGATGGGCGCATTAAAATCTGGATTCTTTCCTACACAGCATCAAAGAATCTCTCCTTCCTCCCCCCCTGCCGCTAATCCCGCCGCCGGCGCGGTGCTCCCCCGCCTCCCGCGCAGCCCCCGCGTCGCACAGCGAGGCCGCTGCCCCGCGCAGGCAGCGGCGCCCCCGCGGCCCTCCGCGCACGGCAAGGTGATGCTCCCCCCCTCCCCGCCGGGGATTGCCATTTAAGTTTCCTCCTTAACCTGTTACTTTCTCCGGGCGCTGACAAAAGCCCCGGCGGCGGGCTGGCAGGTGCCTCCCCGCTCCCCGCGGCGCCGCCGGGCGCGCTCCGCTCCCCCCGAAAGGGCTGAGACCTGGCCTGACATTTAGTGCCTACTTGAATGTCACAACGCTCCTCGCAGCATTATGCACGGCTCCTATTCATAAGAGGTCGATTAGAGCACAAAATGGCAGGTCTCTTAGGCACTTGAATCTCACAAGTTTGACACATGGTATGCATCAGCTAACTTTGATTAAAAAAAAAAAAAAAAAAAAAAAAAAGAGGGGGGGAGTTTACAAATTACACCACGATTAGCTGGGATCCTAACGGGGGAGGGAGGGAGGAAAGGGGGGCCCGCGTTTAAAGTCACTTCAGCAAAGTTTGCTCCGCAGTAAGCCTTTAAAACAAAAAGTTTCTGGGCAAGTTAAGGGCAGGGTCGGTGCGGGCTGGGGCCGGCGGCGGGCGGCCCCTGGGCAGCGCCGCGGCCGCCGCCGGCACTCGCCTCCCCTCGCCTCCCCTCGCCTCGCCCGCCCGCTCCTTTTTTGTAAAGTAACGGTTTTAAAAGAAACGAGAGAGAAAGAGGAAAAACGTAGGGTTTTCTTCAGGCTAAGTTCTATAGCGCCATTCAATGGCTTCTCCGCTCCTTTCATTATTTTCTGCTTTTCCCCTGACAGCCCTGCTTGCAAACGTCACTGCTATGGATATTTAATTATACTGTATTTTTTTAATCACGGTGGAAAACGCAGGCCCCATTGCGATGATTAAAAAGAAATAAAAAACAAAAACATACTCCGGACTGACTTTGGAGCCTCTTTGATGGCTCACGGGAGCCTCCCGGATCCTCAAAAACCCCCTTTTTACCTTTGTCTTTCTTACCTTAAAATTTAAAGCAAAGCGTAGAAGAAACTCCCGCACGTAAACGGAGCGTTGTAAAAGATTGTGTTCAATGAATAATGAAGCATGTCCACATGATTGACTTGATCATTTTCTTGTGCGGAGGGGGAAAAGTGCGGCGCGGGGCTGCCGCGGCCGCCCGCTCCGGGTAGCCCTCCCAACTGCTTCCAGCACATCCCGAGCAAAGAGCGCTTTATTTTAATCTGTCTCTTTTCAGAATAACCCCCTTCATTGATACTGATCACCCAACATCACAAGACATCCCCATCTCTCAGCGTGGACTCCCCCTATCTGGTAGGTGAAATGCATTGTACCATTAAAAAAGCACTCCATTGTCGTCTTGGCATAATTCACAGCAACTAGATAGGTCTTGCGGCATTTAGCTTTGATGAGCCAAAAGCTGAACCCTTGATATAATAATCTACAAAGAATGGTCTGTGATCGTCCATTTTTTCTCCCTGTCTAGCAACTAAGAAACCATTTAACACGGCGCAGCTTGGTCGTGACCTTGAGCGCGTGTAAACACCCCGAGGAGCCCGCGCCGCTCCGCAGCCCCCCGGCCAGCGCCGCTGCCCGCGCCCCGCGCAGCCCCCGCGCCCGCGCAGCCCCCGCGCCCGCGCCCCGCCGGCCCTGCCCGCGCCCCGCCGAGCCCCCGGGGGCAGCGCCGGGCTCCACAAAGCGCCCTTCTTACCTGCTCCCGAAACTATGCAAAGTCTGTTTCTCCTAAAAAAAAAAAAAAACAAAAAAAAAAAACTCCCGGGGAAACCTTGGCGGACAGGGGGACCGGAGCATCAGTCACCGCTCCGGCGTTTAAGAGAAGTAATCAGCGATAAAGTGACGTTGATCTGCACTGTAACCTTGTGGCGTATTTAATGTAAATAAGCCAGTTATGTTGCCAATCGCATGCATACAAACACATAAAGGTCCTCAGCGTTGCATTTTGATTCTTTCCATTAGAGCCGACTTTATTTACATACACTATTTAGGGGATCATGATAATTCTAAAACAATACTAGTGCCAAATGATTATGAAAATATGATTTTAATTAATCACGTAGTAGGCAAGGAAATTAGCATACGGTAATTAAACTTAGAGAAAAACGTCATGGAGGTTCTCTGCCTTATGGGTTCGGAATAATCATTAAACGATGGGTTTTCAGGACTTAATTATCAAACAAATAACTTTTTTAAAGCAACTTTACACGGTTTATCCGCAGGGCAACGATTTAGTAAATAATATATAACCAAGCAAACAAGGTGCAAATGTGACTGGTGAAATAGGTTGTGTTTCTACAAAGCAGAAAGGGGGGGGGGAGAAGCTGAATAATGCAATTATGGATTCTGTGTCCCATAGTTGACAAAAGCATGGTGCCTCAATAGACTCTTTGTTATGGGATTATATAATGATTGTGGTGTAATTATGGGAAAAAAGATTTAGTAATAATAAAAAGTATCAAAATACACCAATGAGCAGCTTGTTTTAAAGAAAAGGCTTGCATGTGACATTAGGGGCATGTTAATAACAAAAAGCCAGGATCCGAAAGGGTTGACAAATAAAAAAGACTGTGATGCGCATGATTAAGAAGCGATGGAGACAGATTGATTATTCAAAATGCCGAGCCACAGGGACACTTAAAACATTGATTCAGGTAAGACTAGTTTCATCTTGACTGAAATGAGTTCCCTGAAGATGACTGGCATACATTTTAAATCAGTTTACTACATAAAAAGCATAACATCACAAGCTGAAACCTTCTAGTTAAAATAGGAATCCATGAGAAAAAAAAAAAAAAAAAAAAAAAAAGTTTATGTTTGTGGCAATTCCCAGAGGGACTATGGAATTGCAGAGGAAGGGGTATAGATTAATTAGCTCTTCCTAAACACTGGACTTAAACGTGCCCATCTTTTATAATCCCTAGCCTCTGTTTCTGGGGTCTGTGGTCCAATCCCACTTGTACAGGTTATGGGGGTGATATTAATAACCCTAAAGGTACAATAGGACTTTTTTTTTTTTTTTCCTTGAACTACAGTGAATAAACTTTCCTTAATAACTGAAAAATTAGAAACATTTTTCCAATTGGTATTTGAAATTAAGTTTTTAAATAGTTGTTCAGAGCTATTCAACGTTAAAAAAAAAAAAAAAAAAAAAAAGATTCCCATGCCTATACGAAAAAGTTTAGGAATTCACTCTGCATTTTCCAATTTGATGTGTCTGAAATTCTCTTTGAACAAATTCCAAAATACAAGTTTTTTCTATAGAAATTAGCATAGCAATCACATCAATAATATCACTATCTCTATGGGAATGATAACTGGAGCAGTGGGGGTGTTCTTTATTTCAATTCTTCGTGGATCAACTGATTATATTCTGTCTTCTTTTGAACTTGTTATTGTAAGTCAAGTGATTCTTTATAAGTGACAGCCCTGACAAAGAGACGAGGATGGGAAAGCAGGTCGAAAGGAAGTCGCCATATGGACTTTAAAAAAGGCACTTTTTAAACAAGATAATGGGGAAATGGATGTTGCCTTTTAACCCTGTCAAGGCTGAACATTATTAGCAGTCTCATAAAAGAATGAGCTATACTTTTTTAAAAAAATATCAGATTTCACCTTAGGATTTCCATGACCTAGGGCTACATAAAACAAACCACGTAGGAGGGGATGGCATTTCAGAGGCAGGGGCCAAATCAAGTACCTGGAATCAGCAACAGACAGGAGATTTCAGAGCACTGCACAAAGAGTTACAGTAGAATGAGAACTCAGGAAAACCCCATGGTTCTTTTTCCTGAGACAAAGATAAGAATATTAACTAGAGATAGGTGAAACAGCAACTGACAGAAGAGGAGCTTGAGACATCTAACTGGGATTTCCTGCTCCTCTGGAGTAAGTGCATGATGCTCATTTAGAAACAACAATTTGAGTGAAAACAAGCATGAACATGAGGGCTTTGACTCTGATCTTTGCAGAAATTCAAATATTTCTCCTTCTCTTTCTGTTCTGGAAGGAAAAAGAATTTCCCTCCACAAACTTTCAAGTGGACAAAGATTAAGAACCATCTCCCAGGAAGCTGAGATTAAGTACTAAACCCTCACTAAAATGAGGGCAGAGCAGTGGTCCAGCACTGGTAAATCACCAATCAAGTTTACTCTTTTTTTTTTTTTTTTTAATACTTAGTTGGATGGTCCAGATGACCCTCCAATTCAACTCTACAGGAAGAAAATGTCAAGCTCTTCTCAAAATCTTGAAGAGCAGGGCTATTACTTGCAGGCAAAAGTGATGTCAAGGAAGTTAATGAGACTGATCAAACTGTCTTCAGCACATCATAGACATGATTATTTGGGCTGGGATGGCCCAAAGTGGACCACAAAGAG
The DNA here is from genome assembly GCF_903797595.1 of Erithacus rubecula. Taxonomy (NCBI): domain Eukaryota; kingdom Metazoa; phylum Chordata; class Aves; order Passeriformes; family Muscicapidae; genus Erithacus; species Erithacus rubecula. The sequence continues at coordinate 14,322,200 of NC_136664.1, read as the reverse complement.
ATAATGTAGCCTAGTGCATACTAAAGACAAGAGACTTCCTCATTTTATTGACACAGTGGCAGGCTCCAGCACCTAAACAATTAATACTGGTTAGCTGGGATTCAGAAAATCTCAGATTTGAGTTCAGGGAGAGTTTGCTCCAACACCTCTCTGAATTCAGAGTATTCTCAGGCATCATCAGCACTTCTGGCATTCACCTCACTATTCCTTTCTGTTTCTCCCCATTTTTCAGTGCTGTTCCTTTCTCCTCTTATTACATACATGGAAAGGTCTCTTGCCTTCAAAGCCTTTATGTGCTCTCAACTGTCCTTAGCTACTTCTTCAACTTCTTTGGTTGGTTGTATTCTTTTCTGTGTCTCCTCCTTGAGTGGGCAGGAATACTCTGCCTCTCCAAAACAAGATAAAAGCTCTGTATACAGAGGACAGAGGGAAAGATGAGAGGAGATGTACATTGTGTGCCTGACTCTGCAAGGCTCTTGCACTGCCTTAGTGGGCACCTTCTCAGGGAGGTAAAGCTATCAGCTACAGACTTGTCAAACTTTTAAAAGCAGGAAGAGAGAAATGAAAACTTAGTTCCTCAGCCAGGCAACATTACCTTTCACCATGATTTCTACCTTTGTGGAATGACAGCTTTCTGGAAGATCTCAGTTCAGACAGATGTTCATAACAGGGGAGAATATCCCAAATCTCCTCAAGTTTGATGAGTCCAACAAAAGTCCAGGTCAGAGGAGTATTTTATGAGACTTTGTACAGGAAAGTAGCAAAAGACAACTGGTCATACAATAATTTCCACAATGGGTGGGAGAGAAACATTAGCTTTATATATTTAAATATATTAAAATATTTATAGGTTGTTTGCTTTATATGGAAGGACCATGGAATAATCCTGCCTTTGTTCTTAAAAAGTGTGATCAGCATTTTCTTCCTAAAGAGAGGTGATAAGCAACTGGGCATTCTTTCAACAAAGGCTGAAGAAACCCATTGAAAGCTTAATGCCTTTAGGAGGGGGTCTCTTCTCCAAGGAAGAGCAGAACATCGGGTCTTTAATATTGATAAGGAAAGGCACATAAAAGGAATCATCCAATAGCAGGGATTTTAGATAAAGGATTTCAGAAAACTTGCACTAAATGTTTGAGCAAACTCTGGAACAGGTGGTGCGATCTACATTGCAGTCTGAGCCAGTGAAAACACAAGTCAGCCAGCAAGAAAGTTGCTGAAGCATGGTTCAAGAAGACATAAATAAAACACTCTCACAGGGAAAAATGGAAAAAAACTTTTGAAATCCCTGTTATAAACACAGGGGCTTCCTGGGCAGAACCCCAGCAAACTGACAAGGTGGATGGAGGTTTTCCCAGTGGCACAGATTCTAAGAAAGTGTCTTGGTAAAGAGATATGAGGTCCCAGCTTTCAAAAGAAAGTAGAGGCAGAACCCGTTTGAGAGCAAGCTGTCTATTTCCCAGGAGCCATGACCAAAAATAAATAGCTCTTTATAGATTCTATCAACCAAGATTGTACTACCATCATCACAGGTCAAGATAATCAGAATCTGTAAAAAGTTGGGCATTTTTAGGAGATAAATCCATATCCTCAATATAGTAGTCAACTATCATTGAACCAGGCATTACAGACAACTTGCATGGGTCAGCTAAAAGTAGACACTAAAATCAGGAGCCTATGCTGGCCACTTTTTGTGATAAAGTCGTTGCAAAAATTCATCAAATCACAGCCACAAGGAAAGGATCCAAATGAGAGTACAAAATGGACATCAGGAAGAAATGCAATAGAAGCAGCATCTAAAGCCAGGTCATGGTGGAGGTGCATCTCCCTCTCACAGCACTGACTCATTTCCTTTGCAAAATAAAGGCAAAACTGCAATGAAGAGAAAAATTACTTCAAGGTATTATGGACTGACAGACTCATACATGGCTTTAGAGCTTTCTGTGGACAAAGATGGTCACATTTGTGGTTTTTTAGAACACAAGGAGCTGAGTAAAGTGGTAATAAAGAATTTTTTTTTCCTCCTTAAGTGAAAGACACTTTTTACATTAAAGAATGAACAATGTTCTCAATAGATCCACCTAGTGGAACTGAGCAAATTCTGCTTCCAGAATAAAGGCACAGCATTTATAAACCCATGCAGGACATATTCCTGTGCCCATCTTCCATTCAGCACAACAGGGGTTCCCATACCCTCTGAGAGCAAGAGTGAAATCTGCAGTAAGTCTCAGTACAAGCACAATGTAGAAGATCAGGAAGCAACTGTTGCTCCAGGATTTAAACTTTAACATTTAAATTTATGTGGAATTGGTATAGCAGGTCTTCTTCTCCAGCTGTAATCACCAGGAATTATAGTTGATCAAGAGGCGAAAGTGCTGGGAAAAATATCCAAAAGAATAGCTGAACTTCAACTTAAAGTGCATTACCACTGACTTAGCTCTTGTAGCAAATTCACACTGAACCTGTTCTCTGTCAGAGCTCTTCAGGAGCTATTTAAAAGAGATAGTGAGATCTTACCTCTGAAGTAAGACTCCAGAATAATTTTTTTCCGTAAGCATTTCTTCTATCTCAACAACTATTCTAAACAATATCCTACTTTTCAACAGTTTCCTTCAACTTTTCCCATTTCTTTCCACCCTGGTCCCTAAGACCACAGCAAACCCTAGACATCTAATGACTACAACTTTGTGCTAATCCTACCATGGCCACTTTTCCTTACTGATGAACACCAGCATTCCCAACATGTTGCTTTGACAGATCCTGTTCCATCCCAGTTGTCCCTTTCCTCTGCTAGTGGCAAGCAGTCCTCTGTGCTGCCTGTGCCTCCATCCTGGCTCCTCCTAGAACCTCCTCCATTGTTGGACACCACCTTGTTCAAGCTGTTGTGCTGTCAGAAAATTTGAAGATGTCTTTAAAGGAAAGAGATAGACTTTAAGGATGTGCTGAAAATATTGGTGTCAAGCTGTGGGTTCACACTTAAAGTCCTGTATTATACGAATTAAGGCCATGATACCTTTTTCCTTCAGCATCTGGCCCTGGCCCGTGTGCAAGGTGCATCCCTTTCCTGGCAGGGAGCTCTGTGCTGCCAGTTGGGAACACCTCCTGCTCTGGGGGTGTGTGGGGTTGATGTGGCCAGAAATGTGTATTCTATCCCCATCTGTTGAAGGGTGGGGTAGTGATTCCTTGGCACATACTGTCTGCTAATGGGCCATCTTTAAGAAAAGATGGGGCAATCATCTTTATCTTTCCCACAGCCCATCCTCCCTCCAGGAAGATATCATCTGCTGCTGGTCCATTCAGTCCCAGTGCATGACTGATAAAATTACATCATCCCACTGGGAGATGCTCCAGCCAGGGGAGGAGCCAAGCCTTTCCTACCCAGATAAAAACTGAGATTTTGGACAGCGAGGTACCTTCTTTCCACTGGATTCCAGAGGAAAACTGAACCTTTCCACATCATCCCTGGACCTTCAGAGGAAAACTGCACCTTCTCCAGGAGCACTGCTCCAGCTGAACCACATCTGCCCCTGCAGGAGGATGCAGCCACCATTGAATGGGACTGCTGCCACCACCCTGACTGACTGACGGGTGTCAGCTTGGATTCTGACTCTGGCAGGGTTTTTGGGATTGTTCTTTGTAATACTGTATTTCTATTTTAATTTTCCTAGTTATTCTGAACTGTTATTCTTAATTCCTGTATCTTTTCCTGAGAGCCCCTTAATTTCAAAATTATAATAATTTGGAGGGAGGGGGTTTACATTCTCCATTTCAAAGAGAAGCTCCTGCCTTTATTGGCAGACACCTGTCCTTCAAACCAGGACGGGGGGGACACAGCAAAGGTGTCCCTGAGCTGCATTGCCTCCTGTGCAGGCACTGGCACCCGCCAAAGTACATAAATACCTTATCTACACTGGGCTGTGTCTGAGGTTGAAGAAAGCCTGGGATATCTGGGGAGGATCTGAAGAGCCCCCTGGCAGACCACAAGCCATTCTGGGGGAGGTTTTTCCCACAGGATTCGAGCGAAGGCGCCTCCCCTCAGGGGTCCGGCACAGCTGCGCTGTGTGAGGTGCACTCCAAGATGGGTCCGGCGGGGCCCTGGCGGGCCAGCACCAGGGCTGTGGCTGGCAGCAGTGCCCTGTGGTCACGGCACCAGCAAGCAGTGCCAGGGGGCACAGGGCTGGGAGCCCGCGGGCAGGGCAGGGCAGGGCAGCCACGGCCGGCCTGGGACAGCCGGGCGGCACCGCCAGCACGGCCTCGCCTCCCGCTCGCACCGCGCTCAGGGCCGCCGCCCCGGGCCGGGACGGGCTGTGGCTGAGCTAATACCATCACAGGCTCCTCTGAATGCCGGGGCTGCGCCTGCCTGAACGCTTGTGATTTATGGCCGCTGGTTTGGAGTGCCACGAACAGCAGCTGGGCAGCGCACTGGGGCAGCCCGCAGGCTCCCCGCCATCGCCATGGCTGTGCGGGCTCCGGCACGGCAGCTGCACAGGGCCCACACAGGGCGGGGGGTGGGCAGCACTGGGGAGCACTGGGGAGCAATGGGAGCAATGGGGGCAGTGGGAGCACTGGGGAACAGTGGGGAGCAATGGGAGCAATGGGGGCAGTGGGAGCAATGGGAGCACTGGGGAGCAGTGGGGAACAGTGGGGAGCAGTGGGAGCACTAGGAACACTGGGGAACAGTGGGAGCACTGGGGAACAGTGGAGAGCAATGGGAGAACTGGGAACACTGGGAGCACTGGGGAACAGTGGAGAGCAATGGGAGCACTGGGGAGCAGTGAGGAGCACTGGGGAGCAGTCAAGAGCAGTGGGGAGCAATGGGAAGCACTGGGGAGCAATAGGAGCAGTGGGGAGCAATGGGAAGCACTGGGGAGCAATAGGAGCAGTGGGGAGCAATGGGAGCAGTGGAGAGCAATGGGAGCACTGGGGAGCAGCTGGGGCTGCAATCAGTGAACAGGAGGGTCATCATGGTGTGATACAGACACCTGCAGAAAAGATTGAATGGAAATTCAGTGTTGCTGCTTTGCTTCCAAGAGTTGTTTTTACCCATTCCAAATAATAATTCTTGTGTCTCCATTTTTTTTAATTATTATTTTTCCCTAAATGGCTTTAATGAAAATGACACTCCTCTCTTTTTGTTTGTTCTATCCTCAAGCTCTGCCACTACCTCTGCCTCTTGAAAGGGTCACTCTGGGTGTCCAGGTACAGACACAGGACCAAAAGTTCTACTTAAACTGATGCCCAAGAACATGAAAAATAAATTTCTGGAGAAGAAAATTATATCCCTGGTTTTGTAATTAGGGAGGCTCCACTGTACTGTGCCACAGGTTCTTTTTCAGGATTGCTTTCTGAGAGTGCTCATAAAACAAAGAGGACTATCTCACATCCTCATAGGAGACTGGACACTTGAAAGTGATTTAGGCAACATCCCTGGAGAATTGCAGAGGCTCTGGGAGCAGGACAAAGGACAGAGCTGGCTATGATATGTATGTGAAAAATCTACATCAATACAGAGTGACACCAGTGCAGAGCAGAACATCTGAAAACTGATGAAGTGGAGAGCTCTCTGTGTAATGCAAAGCACCTGAATGATGTGTGTACACACAAAGATTTGTTCAGCTCTGCTCATATCTAGCCCTCTTGGACAGTTGGATTTGATTTGCCATTTTCCTGCCAAAATATTGTTGCCGTACCTCAGTACCTGGCCTTTCTTCAAAGAAATTGCACATGACTCTCCTGTCCTCACCTAAACCAGTCCAGAATACGAGTTCAGGAGAGGTTAGAGGGACTTTCTTTAATAAAAAGAGCATGTTTCTAATAATTTAAAGACTCAAAAATAAAGACTTGTAGCTTTAAAAATTTCCTGTTTCCATAATACTGTTCATATATAGCTGCTCACCCACCTTGAAATGAAGACTGCTGTAATCAACCTGCTGGCTTAGAATGAGAGGGTCACACAAGAAGCCAACTAACTCTGTCTGCACAGCCAGCAGAGGGAGGCAAACTGTATAATTGGGTTTGATTACATTATTTTAAACAGAATTTTAAGGATTTCTTAATCTAATTGGAAGCTGGTTTCCAAAAAAGTAATACTATGAATAGTTAACACAAGCATTTCCACCAAAGTTTTACAGCAGCAAAGGTGATGTCAAAGAACACCAACACTCTGACCTTTATAATTTCCTTTCTGTTAAGCTCAAGGGGCTTTAAGGCTTTGGGTATTTATTTTCAATTTTCTCACTTAACCCAAAAGGGTTTTTTCCAGATACTATTTAATTTTATGTAAGAAACTTGAGTGTTTTGTTTTTTCTATTTTGTGGAAAGCATCTTTGCATAATCAGAGGCATTTGAAGGAAAACCCTCTCTGAAACAACATGGAAGTAACACCAAAATGTAGGAATTGTCTGAGATGGTTGAAAACTTACTCTACCCAAACAGCTAAGAAAATACAGTTGTCTCCAGTGAGTGTTCAATACTCCTTCTAACAACACATACTTACCCCATGGAGGGAAAAAAAGGGTGAACAGGATGGAAATTTCCAACTTAAAATTTTAAGGATTAAAGAAAAAGTGTACAGTGAAAAGGATAGAAGCAAAGACAGGTATCCTTGTGCTCTGCAAATTAGAAATATAAAACACAAACAAAAAAGACATGAAATTTTCAAATATGTTAGGGATTAAATGGAAACACCAGAGAATTCAAGCAACCTACCCATTTTCCAGAAACACTGCAAATTAAGAGCTGCTTTTTCTTTTAATTCCATTTCATCCTTATGTTGGATTTAAGCACCAACCGATGCTGTTGGAGAGCATCATTTTAAGACACCAGTTAGACCCTGGAAGAGCCCTCAAGGATCACAAGGCATGAGCTGTCTGGCCGTGTTGTTTCACACCTCTTTAGCCAGGACGTGTCTCTCTGAAGCCCACAGATGTGCTAACAGCTGCAGAGGTGGGTGAGGAGCTGGAGCTGCCCGCCCGCGGAGCCGTGCCAAGGGAGCATTGCCTGTGGCACTGACAAGGGAGGAACAGCTGAGATGGGGTAAACCTCAATTCACAAAGGATGGCAGCCACTGAGAGCCACCCATGCAGGTATTCTGCACGGGGATTCTGCACCCACACTGCCAAGCTGCATTTGTAAAAACTGTGCGGGTTGGTTTTTTTTTTTTCTGTTTCCACAGTAATTTAAGCTAGAAGCAAATCCCCAAAAGCTGAATGATACACCAAGCAAAATCAGTGAAGCTCAAAGACTGTGCAAATTGCACAGAGGTGTGAATAGGACTTGTTATGTCTTTTTAGGCATCAAAATATGCCTAACAATGTGTTTCCAACCAAGCTCACAGGAATTTTAAAATGGGCTGCACCCTTTTACCTCCTCCATGCCCTGTGCTTGGACTACCCAATATATGAGCAGCAATATAGGTTTGAGGTATTTCTTTGTGCAAACAAGCTTATGTTACTGCTGCAGTCAAGGTTTTGCAAGCATTGCACTACTGCAATTAATTTCCAGAATATGGCCCACTGGGCAAAATTCAAGTTACACCAATGAAAATCTTGAATAAACCCTTGGAAGCTAAAACTAATCACCGCTTTAGAAATCCAGAGGTGATGAGCTTATCTGGTTAATAATAAGCTTTTTAAGAAAAAGTTATCAATCTGTATTTAACCAATAGACAGGAACTGGTTCAAAAAGAGTCTTTCCAATCCATCAGGTAATGAATGCCTATTAAAAAACTATAAATAAGCATTCACCCGAGAGCTTGGAATGGCACTTTGAGAGCCTTTCTGGTCACTCAGGTAAATAATGAGTTTTATATAACCTTTCAGCAAAGATTTTTTTGCAAATGAGGAGATTAAATGCAGAGAAGCTTCTGATTAATGTTAAAGTTGGGGGACAAGCCAATGCACAACTGGGAATTCAAAATTAAAGTTGGCATTGTTGTTCCCTCACTCTGTTTCCCCTAAGGGTTTAATGTTAAAGACTGTTGTCTTGACTTTGAATTGCTTATGATGGTTTCAGTTTAGGATTTTATTTATACATGGCATTTCTACTGATGAGTATTTTGTGCTTTGTCTGTTCACCCAGCAGCCACAAAATCCAGTAAGAATTGTAGGGAAGGGCAGAGTGAAAGCCCCTAACTAATGTGTAGTCACCAGTGAAAATGCCTTCTGTGGTCTCTCATCACAGTCCCCCTCAAATCTACAAGCATTGTGCTTGTTCAAATCTAATGATAAGGGAAAATAAAGTCCAGAACTCCCTGAACTTTCTGGTATCTCCTTCCATCAATATTTACTGCTCTCCAATAAAATTGCTCTTATAAAATATTTTGAGCTTTCTTGATGACTAAGAAAAAATATACCCATGAAGAGATCCATTAATTATCTTAAAATCAAATAACTTGGAAACCAAGATATATGGCAAAATTAAACATAAGCCCTTTCCTGGATAGCTCTGCAGTTCTTCCTAAAGGATTGCTTGTCAGCTGTCCTCAACACCTAACACCCCTAGGACAAGAAGAGAAAAATGGGTTTCACACCCTGGGGGTTAACAAACTTCATTTATTATATACTTGGAGGATGAAGATTGCACTGCAGGCTAAGGGATGAAAAAGGGAAACTTCTCCCAGCTACAACCATAAGACAGACTTTTGAAAAAGCTTAAATGGAAAGCAAGAGGTGGGGGGGGAAAGTGTTTATATTCAATTGAGTTCTTTCCTGATTCTTGTGCTTCTGAAGAAATATATCCTTCCAATTGTTCCATTTTGTGTTAAAACATATTTTTTGCATTTATTAATAATTCAAACATGTTGTTGTTTAAAAAATATTCATATCACGTGTTCATAGTTTCCATATACATATGTCAAACTTTAGTTTGTTTTACCATTATAATCTAGGAATGGATTTACCCTTTGTTTCTGTTTTGAAATCTCTGAGGAATGTTTGATTAGGTAGGAGGGTTTGTTTTATGCATTACTTGTTCATCATTGCACAAGTGCACAGGCTAAACAAAGTTGGCATACTTCATACTGATTGGTGGAAACAGTGCAGTTAAACAGTGTAGTTAATACAAGGGAATGAGTAATTCCTCACCACAGCTAATCAGCTGCACAATAGCCATGGATCAGGCAGCACAGCCATATATCACAAATGCATTTTGAGGTAGCTCTGAGCACACATGATTATCTACCGGTATCTGCTACAATCGTTTCACATTAACACACTCCCTCTGTATTTATTTAATAAAATGGATCTCATGTGCAGCAGTCTATATACATATCCAGACAGAATACTAGGAATTGTCAAGTTAATGGCAAACCCAGGAGTGTTTCTAGCTGGTATATAATGGAAAATATGTCCAGGGTGTTGCAATTTAACAATGTCAGGTGAAAAAGAAAAGCGAGAGCACTGAAGATGACAAAACAGCTTCTGCTGCACTGAAGAACTTAAATCAATTTCATAATTCTATATCTATCACTCTGTACATCTATAACTAAGGAATAACAAGATAAATACGTTGTAATGTTATTTACCAGGTATTCTGCATTAAATCCTTTCCATACTTTTGTGATGAGTTGCCCTTTATTATGACTTCCAAACCTGTCATTCCTGAAGAAAGTATTTTTAACAGCTCAGCATCAATACCAGTTCAGAATGGCATCCCTCTGTTAGAAAACAAGGCTGGGTTCAGTAGGAGTTAACATTAACAATTCAAGAGACTGTAGGAGAAATTAGAAACATGAGCCCTCCATAATGATGATAAAATCAAACTGGCAAATAAATGTATTCTCAAATGTCATAGTAAGAAAATGGATGAATATATGCAACTAAAATGGTCTCTTAAATTTCAAGTGCATGGCCAGGATTCTCAAGAACTTGCTACTAAATAGAAGAAGCTGAATTAGAAATCTATCAAGTAATCTCAGTACTGCATATCTGCACATGTAATGCAAACTTCATGAAGTCCACAATTTCACCCTACAAGTCTAATCCAAAGCCCACTGGGATCTATTCCTCTGAATTTGATGAGTTTTGGATCAAGCCTTTTGAAGATAAGGAGTGAGCTGGAAACAAAATGATGCCATAAATCAGAATGAGTGGTACAGAATTAAGTAGTACAAAATATAGCTTTCAGTAGTATATTATGCTAAGGTTATAAAATAAAACAAAGCAACACAACTATTGATGTATAAACAGTAAGGAAAAAGATACACAAATATTTGTGTTATTAAGGAATTAGTGAAATTGCAGTGCTTCACTTTCTTAAAAAAATATAGGCTCTATTTTGATATTCACACTTAAGGAAACACTTTGGCTGTGATAAAACCAAGTGGATAATTAAAAATTATAATATTAATTGTACCCTTAACACAGATAAGTAAACTTGGCAAGAAAGTTTTAATGAGTTAAGTGAAAAGGCAATGTCTAAATTAACTGAGTAAATTGGCAAAGGGAAATTTATTGTATATACTGACCCTTTTAACTTGTTTTAATGTCTGAATTTGAACTACATAGATTAGTTTTCATTACACGATACATTAAATTATAAGGATAAAAGTATTCCTCTCAGAATCTGCTTTCTAGGACAGGTTACAGTGCTTACAAATTAATTGTCCTGTAATATGTTATAACAGTAACTCTAAATCCATGGATTCAGTAAAGGTTCCTGGGGGAAATGACAGCTACTGAAATATATTTAGAAAGTCAATATAAAAGAATAAAACACGATCACACTGAACTTTGCTAAACATGCAAACGGTTCCACAGCACATGCCAGCTGTGGGAATTCCCAGGGCTCTCTGGATGGTGTTGGCTCCTGCAGGGCCCCTCTGGCACAGCCCAAAGGGGAGCAGAGGGTGACATTCAGGGACACCAGCACCTCCCAGGTGCACACACAGCGAGAGCCGGGCTGGGCAGGCTGCAGCACTGCATCTGCTCTCACATGGAAAGACATGCTTGTGAAAAGTGCATGGCACATTCCAGAACAACTTTTGGATAAAATAACCTCCTGCCAAATCTTGGCTGAAAGAAGTGTGACGTAAAAGCCGACATAGATGTACACCCCACTGGGATCTGTCTGACTCTATCAGTTTTTAATGTGTCTTTCCATTAAATCAAAGATCCAAATGCTAAATCTAGCACTGAGGAGCAGCAAGGGAATTTGTGACATTCCTCAGAGGACTTGGTGTCCATAAACTAATGAATGGATAAAACTGATCTCAATATTTAGTTTCTCTTTTTTGACAAATATAATATTGATGGTATTTTGTTTAACTGTTTCATAACACCGTGCTTGCGAAAATTTAACTGAACAGAAACTGCTCAACCAGAAATACACAGCAACAGATACTGGGATTATGTATATGATTAAAAAACAGGCATGGCAGAAGACCATATTATAGCATGATTTAGAAGTTCAAATCTTTCAGCTCCTACTAAATACTGTCAAGCACCAAGAAGTTCTGAGCCAGAACCATCTGAAAACAATGGAAAGATTTCCATTGGTTTAATAAGCAATGAATCAGATTCATGAAAATGAACCAAGCTAGTAAATGTGCTGTTGTTCAGAGTTGCTTCTAAATAAATATATAAATCACATTTCTCACTCCAAATCTTCTAATTCTGGAAGGCAAACAGCAAAAACAAAAGAAGATGAAGACTGTACATTCAGAAGGAGAAAGAGGCTTCTTGCAGGTCCTTCTTACATAGCTGGCCTAATAAAAACGAGGACATTTAAGATTTGAAAGCTGTTAGAAACTCAGCTATATGCAGTAAAGTGCAGAGTGGATGGTCTGTAATAAGTAAACTTCAGAATGTTCAGTTCAGATATGGACATGGAAGCTCAGTTCAGCCAAGTCCACCAGCAAACACTCCCCTAAACTTCCCAGAGGGCATTTAACTATTGCCCATTTCCTCATCACACGTTCAGGGACCCTAGTGTGGGGTCAGCCCTGTCACCCAGGACATGCCATCCTCCCCTTCTTGGTACCCTGTGGAGCAAGAGCAGCTGCTGCCACCAGTGAGCCTGGCACTGCCCACAGCAGAGACCTTCCCATTTGGGAGGACAGAAAGGCTTCTTACACACTGGCCTGAGAAAAAGGGACAACCCAGGGTTGTAATTTCCAAGTCTGTTATTCACGTGCATTCTGGGGTGTCTAGGGTGCTGCCACTAGAAAACATGGGGAATCTTGTGGAAAAGGAGAGAGAAGTGTTACCTCAGCCACATCCAAACTGTAAATGGGAACGTGCAGACTGGGGAGCTTTCTGCTGTTCATTCAATACACCGTGAAGTGTCAAAAATCTCTTTTACATGCCTTTTTCCACCTCCCTTTAGAAAAGGACCAGAATTACAACCAAGAAGCTAATAACTTGCTATGAACAGTGGTATTTGTTGAGGCATGCAGTTTCCAAATGGGAATTTGGGCTTGTTTTTATTCTTCACTTAACACTTCCCCTGCCCAGCACAGACGTTTGCACTGGTGTTGTTCCGACTATGACAACACACAGAAAGCACATGGCCTAATAACTCCGACTTTAACAGCCCCGTGGCTTCTAACAATGCAATTGCAGAGGAATTTGCCCTAAACAAAGCCCAAATACAGAAGCTCCCATAGCAGTTAACAGCAATTAATGTCTCCTCAGACTGCTACGTGCCTTAACCACAGCCAGAGGGGATCTCAGGGCGGGGGGGAGAGGGACACCTGCATCTCATGGTCACCAGGCTTCCTGGCACAGCCTCAGCAAGGGAATTACAAGCAACAGCATCACAGCCATGCAGTGTGAGCGTTTGGTTCCCCTTGAAATGAAACTGGAATCACTGCCTCCCAAAAAGCTCACACAACACAACCCAAGCAGCAGGGGAGAAGCACTGAAAAACCCACAAGAATTGAATCTATTAGAAATATTCTCACTTGTCCTGTTATGACCCACATAGGAAAACTTTGGAGAGAGCACAGCTCTCAGCCTGGGAAGGGTGGTGGTATAACTGGTTCTAAGTGGTGCTTCCCTGAGCCTTCCTGATCCATCAGCTGGACACGTCCCCAGGCTGCCACCAGCAGCCCCACAGCCCACCCCTCCCACAGCCTGCCAGCCCAGGCCAGGAATGCCACAAATGGGCTCCCAGGCTTTTCTCTGAGCCTGTGCACCATCCCCAGCCTTCCTCCCCTCCAGAGGAGGGCAGTCACCAGTACAACACCCACTTGCCCCAGTTAGCACCAGTGCAGGTTTCAGTGGCAATGTATTGGTTAATAGGTTAATACCAAAGTTCTAATACATGCAGTGAAATTACACAAAGAGCAGAGGTCTGTATTCATAGTATAAATGAATAGTTTTCAAAATGTAAAAGTACTAAGGTGCATTTTCACATTGTTCTTTATGACACCTACAATATCCTGGCCTGACAAATTAAGATTGACATTTAAAAATTACTAAGAATCCAGTCAGGGCAGGTCTAGAACATCCATCATTGCACAGTGTATTCACTGAGGGGAGGAGGGACCCTTAAAGGTTCGAACAGAAATGTGGGCTAGAGATTAACCAGGGAAACATGACAAGCCATATCCAGTAAAAGTGACAATCACCAATTTTAAAGCCACAGACCAAATATATTTGCTATTTGCACCTGAGTAATTTATAATAATAAACCATAAGGAGAAAAGAAAAAGTATAAGAGGAAAACGATGCCTCTTCTGAACTTGGTGTATCATCACAAACCTGTTAACTCCATGTAAGAGGTAACCTTAGGGTATCAAGTTTAAAAAGCACAGAATCAATAAAAAGCCATTAAAAATCAATGTATGAACTGGTTTGCATGCCCTCAGCCATCACTCCTAGGCACTAATGCTCTAATAATTCTCAATTGATATGCACAGAATATGCCAATTTAAATTTATTGGAGTACTTCAAATTTTTAAGTGCTTAAGTTTGGAAAAGATTGGCTTTATGGGGCCAAAGCAGTGAAGAATGATCAGGAATGTTTAGAATGCCATACATTTTCAGTAATTTGAAAGAGATTAAAGGAGTAGTCATATGAAATTAAGAATTATTTAAAAAACATTGGATCCTTTCAAATTGCTAGAAATGTTTGAATTGCAATTAATATTGATAGTTAGTACACATGCAGTGAAGGGGTCTACTCTTACATCAATGTCCAGTGGAAATCTCCCATAGCATGAGCCAGTCCTACATGGATGCCAAAAAGAAGGGTAACACTTGCATATGCACAGAATACACAATAATTCCAAGTACAAAACAACTCTTACCACCAAATATCCCTCAGACCTTCCCAGATTAAAATAATTTCAAAATGTAACAGAATTTGAAATCGACCCTCTGGTTTGAAATTCTGGTTGTTATTAATTTTTTATTTCTGGTTGACAATAAAATGTTTTGCACAAGATTCCAGTGGAAACATCTGGAAACACATCAAAATCCCCAGTGGAGGGAGGGCAGGCCATGGTCCCTGTGTGTGGGGCAGATGAGAGCTATGGGGGAGGCTGCAAACCCAGACCCTGTGGGAGGCTCCTGACCCCTGGGAGACACTGACCTGCCATTCAGGCTCCTACTGATCCAGGATTTTCACCTTCAGTTTCAGAAATCCTCTGTAAGTACTAGAGATGCAAGATACTTGCTGTATCCCACAGCCCAGCTCAGGAAGGGTTTTGGGCACAGTGCCTACTGTGTTCTTTAAAAGCAAATGCATGGCTACATTTATTTTTTTTTTCTTCATATTCACTCCTGGAAAATATACCTAGAGGGGAAAATTTAAGAAGTGGTATTAACAGCTCAGAACCACCAAGATAAAAGCTGAAAAAACAAGGAATTTAAAAGGGTTAAGGTAAAATAATAAACTGTTATTAAGCCTATTAAGAGTTTTAAAACATCATTGTTTATTGCATGATAGAGCTTGGCTTTTTATGGGTGTTTCACTTGTACATTTTACTTATTCTGCTTCTATTTAACGATGCCATGGATCTCCTCTTTAAAGCCCTTGGTAATGTACTGATTTCATCTGAATCTGCTAACCCTACTTTTAAAATAATGGTGCAACAAAACAGAGGTTAACATTTCATAACTTTGAACTGCAAGCAAGAAGGCTAAAATTTTATGAAGGCCCTCAAAAATAATACCCATTTCATAAAGTGTAACATATACAGAATTAAACTCGTGTCTTCCTTCAGTGTTGGCTGAGGAGATGAAAGGCACTTTAAAAGCAGTCTCCACATTCTGTGAATGGCCAGCAGCTGCCATGGCCCTGCTGCTGCTGCTCTCTGCCCTGGGGAGGGCTCTGGTGATGCTGCCAGGGACCATCCCATGTGACACAGCCCCCAAAGTCCTCTCCTGAATTCAGCCCATGCACCACACCCAAGTGACCAAGACATAATAGAGCAATCTTTTATTAATGTGGCTAAAATTCTGGCAGGAATAAACAATCAGCGCTTTATGGATTTTGGTTTATAATTTAACTTGTTTCACAACACTCTTACTCACTGCTAGTTCTCTGCAATTCTTTCTCTGTGTATTATGTTACACTTGCTAGATCTTAGCTGAGGAAAGAAGGGGGGTAAAAACCCACAACTTTTATCCAGTGAGACACTTTATCAAGAAAATTCTACAAGAAATTGGTTGTTACCTGCAGATAACAACTGGTTTGTTAGTTAATGGCTAGAGGCAAAGCCAAGGCCAGTTAATGCTCCAGCTGTCCAGTCATTAACTGCAGTAAAGACTGATTTTGAGGAGGTTATTGCCGTGATAAAATATCCTCAAAAGATTATAACAGCAATAGTGTACAGGAAAAAAAAAAGTATTAGTGGCTATAGTGTGACTGAATGGCTGCATTTGAAAAATTGGTCATTCCCTGGCGGTTCATAACCGATTTTCCACCAGTCAAAAAGCAAGTTGTGCTCTGTTAGGTTTATTGTACAAGGCAATAAAAATATTGGCCAGGTTAAATTGTCAGCGTGTTATGACATTAACCATTCTTTTACTGTGCTTAATTTAAGTGTTACTATGATTCATTACGGAAAGAAACTGTCCTTTGCAAGTAAACAGGCATTTCAGTACTGGGAACAGACAGTAATAATAAATCTGAATGCAAAATTAAATTTCATTTGATAGCTTTCCCCCCTCTTCATAATGATCACCTTTTTTCTTTTTTCTTTTTTTCTTTTTTTTTTTTTTATAGAAATACTTCAGAATTCTTGGCTATTTAGTTTGCAAGATTGTCTTCCAAAGTTTGCATTATTGATGTGATGCCTGGCAGCAGTACTCTACTTAAGAGTGTGACAGCATTTCCATTAAAAAAACCTTTTTGATGGCTCACTTGGCCATCAAAAGTCGCCTTGTGTTTCATTTGGCATGCGGAGCTGCAGACCTCAGTGCAGATCTGAACCATGTGAGCTGCTCCTCTCTCTCTCTCTCTCCTGCTTAAGGTCAGCAATGCACACGCAGAAAATGTGCACACACGATTTCTGTGCACATGGTTCTGTAAATCTGGATCTGTTTGTATTAAATTACAGGAAAATATGCAAAGTTCTGCAGATTTCTATGTTAATTTGCATGCTTTTATCATAAAGGCTATGTGCTATCATAGTTATCTTAATATACATTGACAGACTACACCATAACCACTCCAAAAAGCCATTACAGTTTATTTTATAAATGTATAATAAGAATCCATAGTAGATTCAGCATTGCACAACTCAATTTTTTTATTGTTATTATTCACTGACACCTGTAACAGAAGAGGAGCCATTGAACTTTACATTGCTAAAGCATCAGACTAAAGTTTTCCACACAATCTGCAGCAGTTAGGCTGAAATTTTCATTGAAATTTGACTTACTTAATTCCAAGACACTGCTTTGAAGATTCACATCTAAATGATCCAATAAACAAATTTTTGTGTGATCTACTGGCATCCTGGCTCCTCTGAAGACATTATTTAAGCCCTCCAGGGTTTTGCCATAGTTGCAATTTCACTCTTGCTCCAAGAACTGTTATGCCAGTGAGTCCTGTCCATTATGATGAGGATTTTACCAGTATAAATGATGGTACAATTCATCCCATTTTATCAAGGCTCCACAGTCCAAGCAGTCACTTACCACAAAGTCCCTGTACACTGCAAATCACAGGATCTTCCATAGTTAAGGTTGCCTTCAAATTTCCTAGTGCATTAAGACACTTCTAAAGCTAAATGCTTTATTTTTAAATACTACCATCCTTAGGCATGAGTGAATCGTGAGCTTTTCTGCTACACTGAGCAACTACATCAAATGATCATGTTCAGACTTTTAAAAGTTGTGTCAGAACAGGCTCCAACCCTGCACACACCTCCCTGAGAACCTGCTGCACAAGCACGTGCCAGAAAACGGCAGGGAGCACACTGAGAGGACCAAGAAGATGGCACAGGTATGAGCTGACTGGTTTCTGAAAGTCAGGACCTGCAATCAGTGGAGCTCACTTCACAACACTGAAATAGTCCTGAGGTGTGGTGACTCAATGAAATAAGATTATATTGTTTTAACCAGAAGTTTCTGCAGGTGCATTCACACATGCAAATACATATACATATAATAGGTACATATGGGAGGATGCATCTATTTTTTATATATATATATAAAATAGATGAATTATATATGTAAAAGGTAACCACTTATGCATATATGTGCATATTTCCATGTGCTTCCATGAGTCCATAGAGACCCTGAAGCACTCAGCATATGCAAACACCCAGCAGCCCTTCAAGCAGGTGCTGGCAATATCATTTTAATCACAAGCCCACTTTTGCACAGAGGAATAAAGGGACTCACCCAGTGCCATGCAGCAAACCAGGGAGAAGCCAGGAAAGCTCATGTGAGCTGCAGTGCAGTCTCCTGGCCTGGTCACAGACTAAACCCATATCATGTCCCCCCTGTGCTGCCAGCCACGTCCTGTCCTTAAAGAGCAGCCAGTAACCACTCAGCCCTTGTGTAAGCCCTGCCACCGTGCATAATGAGACACACAGCCTGTCACTGGAATCTGTGTCTTATAATTAGGTCCACACAAATGCTGAAACTTCAAAATAGAGTTTAGAAGGGTTTCCAGTACATCTGATGCCACAGGCATCACAGTTCTGCCTCTGGACTTACCAGCTGCTGCTCCAAGGCTTGGGCCAACTGTTGCTGCCAAAGGATGCTCAGATGATGTGAGAAACTGGAGCATTGAGAAGGGAGTTATTCGTCATCTTTGATGTTGGAACTTCAAGGGAGGCGCGGGCTCCTCTCCCAGCCATCGGCGTGCTCAGAAATCAGCCCTACCTTGATGTTTGCTCTGCTGTTGCTGAGGCTTAGTTTGATTTTAGGCATCAGTTGGCTGTAAAAGTGATACAAACATGGCACACTAATCACTAACCAGAAAGAGAAGTGCACAAATATCTTTACAAGTCTGCTCTCTATTGGATTCCAACCCTTTCCAGATGAAGTTAGAAATGGATTATTCAATTTTTTTGCTCTTAAATATGACCTTTTAAGATAAAGTGATTCCAGAGGGCTTCCAGATGACTTGCCATTATTTCAGTGCTGATGGCATACAGACACTGCTAGTGTGAAGAGCAGAAGCCTGCGGGGCGAGGACCATCATGTTCAATATTGCAAGGAACATAGATTTTACCCAAGGACACCAAGATCAGTTTTTATGCTACCAAAAAGCTCAGGAGGAGTTCTTATATAGAAGAACAAGATTAGCTTGCTTTTAAAACTGAATTTTCAACATTTTAATTGATACAGAGGATTACAGGAAGAAAGAGAGCAGATTCCCTCCCAAACCACTCATAGTCCCATCCTGATGTGTTTTGTTACCAGCACCAATTCTCTCCCCCAAATCTTCTCAAATCGAGCAATTTCTCTACGCTGCCCACCAATAAAGACACTCTTTTTAAAAAATCATTTGTAAAATCTATATTAAACATAAAGTCTTGCAGTTCTTTTCTACTTTAAAGAGAAGAGTCAGGCTCATAGTCAAAATCACCTTCAGCCAAACCCCCACTGTCAGACAAGTGCATCATAGTGGATTTTGGATTGATGAACTACTGTATTTTAGTTTTTCTGCCAAAGCAACATGGGTCTCATCAGCAGGAAAGTGAATACAGTGAGACAGGGAAGAGAGGCAGCACAACACACTGCACCTATGCAAGGGCTGCCAACAGAAAAAAGGGCACTCTCTCGGAGGGCAGAGGCACAGATGTGTCCGAAGGACAGGCAAAGGCGCAGAGATGTGAGCAGAGCTGCTACTGGGAAAGAAAGGCATGCTAGCAGGGAATGCTTCTGGAGGCCTTGGGAGAGAAACACTGACAAGGACTGGGCAAAAATGGCCAGATTATCATGCACACAACCAGGCAGCACAACCAGCTGCGCCAGTTTTCTAGCAAGTGAGCCATGGCACAGGGACAGTTGAAGTGACACAGTGCATGGATAGGCCAGAGGAGAGAGACCTTGAGGGGGAAGCATCCCTGTGGCTCTTGCCACATCCAAACATCCAAATGTCTCACATTTTTGACAAGATCTCCCATTTTTGAGTTATAACATTTATGATGATGACCTCATGGGAGAGCAGCCTCCACCCTGGTGGTCTCTGACTCTCCCTGGCTTCCTTTCCACGCTGCTGGGACATCAGACAGAGCATTTCCCACCTCTGCACCCTCTGTCCCCTTTGGAAACACCCTTCCCATGCCCTGTGCTCTCCCTAGCTAGCCCCTGCAGCTGCCCCCACCACCTGCCCCTGTACTGTCTCTGGGCCTCTGCACAACCACCAGTAAAATAAAAAAATAAGAAATACACCCTACAGGTGGAGTTCATCCCCTTCTAGAATGGGGTAGTCCTAGACAAAATTATATCTTTATCATTGAGATCTGTTTGTATGGCATCTGTCAGATATCAGCTCCCAGGGCTGCTGAAACAAGGTTCAGAAGTTCATTTCAGTACAAGTTGTTCTCCTTCACAGACACACACCCATGTGCACCTACACGTGCAAATACACACTTTCAGAGGGAGAGAGTTTTAATACTGAAAACTTATTTTAACTTCCAACTTATTTAAGACTTAAAGAGTTTAAGCCAGATTTATTTTGGGTGACAAGTATTTCTTACATCTGAAGGATAAATATTTTCTCCTATTTTAACAACATCTCTTCCCTTTGATTTTCTCACACGTTGTATTTAACTAATAGAGTACAAATACCAAAACAATGGAATATCCAGGATTAACTCAGCAAATGCCATTAGATTTTGTGCAGGCATAGTATAGAAATGGCACCAAAAAATTGGGATCCTTAAGAATCATTTCCAGTGATTCATTTTCAAAACTACGGGATTTTTAATACTTGAAAAATTCAATATATTTCATAGAGTCATTGCATTTTGTACAGTTCTGAAATAATGCCAATTTTGCAACTTAATTTGTTAAAATGATAATAAACGAGAAGGCTGTCACTTGACAGGGAAAAACTATCTCTTTTTTCTGTTATCTGTTTTGCTGTAAGGTTAATTCTTTATATTTTGTATTTAAATTAATTCGGATTTCTTTCATAATAGGGGGCTTACTATATTATGGAATTAGTAAAGAAATGGGCAAAAAAGACAGGAAGAGAAGGAGGGGGAGAGGAGAGGGTAGGAAGAGATCAATTAAATAATTTTTTTGTCAAAAATCAGATATGCACATATTTTAGTTTGGAGAGCATATGCTGCTCTTGATGTGGATCCAAAACTGAGGCAGTGCATTGAACAAAATAAAACCAGCTCTGTAATTATTAGCAGAGACATATTTGTGAGGGCCATTTCCTGTAGAAAATGCCACTTTTCTTTTCTTGCCTGTATCTTACTCAAATCCCCTTAGCAGAGAAGGAAGAGACCAAGTTACAGTTTGTGTTTAAGCACTAAGCCATGACCAGCATTGGATTTTTTTGCCTATTATCTCACTCCTTGGAATGTTCTGGAGGGCCTGTGGCTGCCCAGACCCACTGGGGGTCTTCTCCCAGTGGATTGGCCACATTCACAAATTTCAAGGAAAGCAGGAAAGCGTTTGCCAGCGGATGCAATCTATAATCATTTTTTGACCCAGATGACAAAATCATTCAGACTCCATTGGCATATTGTCCATAGACACTACAACCTGCAGGAATGAGCAAAACACAAAGAGGAATAAAGCTTGCAGTGTTTGGCTTTAAAGCCATAGAAAAGATATGGGGGATGCATCTGAAGAAATTGATGGTTCAGTCTCAATTTGAGAATTGTTGATCTTCTCGCTTTTGGGGATGGGTTTTTTTTATTGCACCAGAGATAAAGAGGGAGAAGTAGACACAACTAGTTTAGCAGAAAAATCAAGAGAAAATTAGCTACTTGGGCAAATATTTGTAGGATTGGGAAGAGGGGAAAAGGCAGGGGAAAATGTCACTAATCACTAGAGTAAGAATACAGCTGTGTGATAAAGCAGGACAGATACCTGATCTTGATGACTGAAAGGCCAAATTATGATTTTGGGATTACAAATCAGTTGTATGACTAGAGATGCATTAGGTTGCCCCTACCCAGCTAGTAGAGGTTGAATTTTTAGGAATATTTTCAGAGTAAATTTAAACACTGTGAAAGGCAGATGCATACTTTCTAGCTATTATTTTATGCTGATTTTACAATTTGCTTCTCTTGCTATTTCTCTTTAAGGCAGGAAGTAGGAGGATCAAGACTTCTCATAAAAAAGCCCAATGATCCATTTTGTTTGTTCCTTCATAAGGGCATATAAACCATAAACGTGATTCTACAAAGAGTGACCAGGAACACTAAGAAATTACAGTATCAGACACCTACCGTGACTTATTTGACATTATCACCATGCCACCATCAAATATCTGTGGTACCTGCACTTATTAGATGCCACAGGTGTTTGCATGCCATGGATGGGGCTCTCATCCCCTCAGGGGAGTCTGAAAATGCAGATAATTGCCAAGGAGAAGATGCAGGGATAGATCTCCCATAGGACCTCCAGGTTCAAGGTTCCAAGCTCCTGTCAGGGGGTAAGTGGAAGGATGCACTCACTTCTTTGGGTACACCACTTCATGTATCTTGGATCCAACGAGGAAAAAAATCTTCACACGCCCAGAAGATCCAAAAGCATTTTTGTCTGTGTGCTGGTTTGATCCACAGGGCTCCCTCCTAAGTGAGATTAAATTTATGTCAGTACAGAACTCTTTCACTGATGACAACTTCTGAAGGAATCAAAATGAGAAACCAACCTCTTTGCTGCATTCAAATTGCTCTAGAAATTTGGACACGGCTCTTAAAAATATAAAGATTTACAATTTTTCACTTTCTAAAGTGCAATTTACATTATGGAAGAGCCCCATAGCCCCAGTAGTCTCAGAGGGACACTGCATTAGTCATGATGCAAATACATACAAAGACATGACCCCTGCCCCAGAGAACTTTTTTATCAGTCCCTAATTAACCTCTTCATTATCCTTGAAGCCAGAATAATCAATGGGTCTCTATTCTGACTTTCAATTCATTCAGCTGGGAAAGGAGGAGTATCTATAGAAAAATTATTTTAAAAAAGATGACTTTTAAATTACCTCCTGTGTGGGACAGCCCTCTAACAAACAATACTGAGTCTGCCAAATCACTCCTGCTTTAAATAACCGGCTCTCCTTGTACAGCCTCTGCTGTCTGAAAGGGCTTCATTTGTTTTTACTATTATGAATAGTTGAGAATTCAGTATCACATGAATGGGAAGCTTCTGGAAAACTTAAATATGCTTCATTGAGCTTGATGAATGGCTGACTGTTGCATTGTTATAAGATATACTAATATACTAGAAATATGACTTTACTGTGATTAAGTCCCATGCATAGGATTGGACAGGAATATTCTCCACCCTGAAGAAAATGTCTATTGATACAGCAGCTAAAAAATCTGGGATTTTCAAAAGCTCCATTTGCTCTCAGTAAAAATTCAACTCTGAGCTAACCTTAGGCACATTTGACCATCAAACTTCCCAGTTCATGTCTGTACAAATAGAGTATCTAAATCCAAATTGAATGGTTGGAACCGCTCTCTGGCAGTGTCCCCTGTAACACCTTCCTCCACTCCCTGTTATAATATAAGGATTGCTTTTGTTTGAGGAAAGGAGGCAAGAAAACACTCCTTACGAGCACTCTAGTGGCTCTGCAGGAGGACAGAGCTGGCTGCCTGTGCTGCTGGATGAGTACTTTGGAAGCTTAGCACGGGAGAAATAGGATGACATTAAGGGCAGTGACTGGGTACGTACAAGAGCAGGTATGAAAAGAGAGAGGTGGTGTAATTAATTGAAGTAGTGGTGCCCAATGGATTTTAGATAATAGATGTCATTAAGGGTGATTCAGAAGATTGAATTGTACAACACAAATCAGTGTGGAAGCTGTGGAACAAACCAAGTAGAGAGCAGCATCACTTCTCTTCTTACAGTAGAGAAGTGTTGGTGTGCTTTGTGCACTGCCATCTCTAAAAGGGACTGAGCTAACAAGAGAGATGATTAGTTTTCTCAGGGCAGAGGTTAAGGATGTTAGTGAGAGGGTTGATATGTTATAGTCAAGAGAACTGGGAATGAATCCTGTATTTGTGCATGTGGAAATTAAATGATAAC
>NC_136664.1:14216070-14293570 GCF_903797595.1 Erithacus rubecula | reverse complement strand
ATCTGGATGTTATTTTACCAACCCAGTAAAAGCAGCCATCAGCAGAGAAGAGAAAACCTAAAGCAGATTGGAACATCCAGAGATTCACCAACAGCACAAACAAGCTGGAGGGAGTCAAATTTTCCAAGACCTATTTTGCCATCAATACTTTGAGGGGAGTTAAGGATACAAGAAAAGAAAAAATATCCCAAAGTGATTATTCAGCCAAGAGGACTTGTGCTCCTAATTGCTCGTGTGCCTTTGAAAGTTCCCTACAGCTCTTTGCATTCAATTTTCTCTTATTTTGAAGATCAAAACAATGATGCAAAGTGCCCCTATTTAACTTAAGTGCTCTGACAAGGCACACAGACTATTCTTCAGCATTTGTGCGGTACGTAGCCATCAGAAAATCACAGGTTTATTATGCATACAGAGTTCTCAGTTGATTGGAAAGCGTTTTCCATGTTTTGCAGGGCACCCCAGCTCGGCAGCCAAGAGCACAGCTCCTCCATGGCACAGGAATACTCACGGCAGAGTCCCTGGCTGGCTGCACATTCCCAGCCCTGTCCCACAGCCTCACCCCTCTCCTGGAGCCTGGAGCAGGTGGAAGGACTCTGGAAGGACCATGCTCTTGGCCTTTCCCTGCCCAATTGCACAAGGTTAATGAGACCTGCAGAGGAATCGCTGCTGGAGCCGGGGCAGCACGAGCCTTGCAGAGCATCACATCTGGAGTCCAGAGGTGCCTGCCTCCCCCATTTGCATTTGCTTCCCACCCCCTCATGTGGAGCAGGATCAGTGATTCTCTTTGCACAGAGCTCGAACAAGGACTGTGGAAGAGGAATAAAGGGGAAAGGAGATTTGAAAATGAAGTCTAGTTATTTTTTAATCTCGTACCTGAAATTTATAGCATCATTCTCCCCTCTGAATAAACAACTATTCTGTCCCCTCCAATTACAATGCACAAAGCTGACTGCTACATGCAATGTCAAATTTACACTGGTGCCTTTTATCAGGATTTCCTTTCATATTGCTCTCTAAGCAATGACTTTGTAAGGAGATTAACTGCATTATATGCCACACATTAAACAAACCCACATGTATACAACATAGCTTTTAAGAGATTTCTCTTTTCCCTAGGATAGCCCTTCCTATCTTAGAAGGTCTTAGTTTTTATTGGTTTTAGCACCCTATCCCTCAAGCACTAGTCCACTACCACCAGAGAGGAGCTCAAGACATACCCAGTACCCATCAACATTGCCAATAAATCAGGTGGAGATAGTTTTATTATTCTTATTTCATGGGGAAATTGCTGATCAGCTCTGCTTGTTATCTGAGATAAAGGCAAAGGAAAAAATGCAGAGACTTACAATAAAGACAAGGCATACATTTTCCTGCAAAAGCATCTTCTAAAGGGAATTACTTTTAAAAGTTTGTTTCAGTTTTTTCCTTAATACTTGTTCTTTTTCTAAAAGCTATTCTGTCACTAATTTCTACAGTTTCCAAAGCCCAAACTAAATAAAACCTGACAAAAACAAACCACTGTCTTCCCAAGTGCTGTGCAACCCACAGCAACATAACTGGCAACTTTTAATTCATTCAGTGACATCAGCTGTGGCCACCATAGATGTTTTCCAAGGGACTGTCTAGTTCCTGTGAGCACCATCTTTCAGGTCTCCCCCTGCCACTCCCTCCTGCCTTCCCTTGCCTCCTTGCAAGACTGGGGAATGTTTATTCTCCCAGCTCCTTTTGCTATTTATCACATCTCTTCCATCACCTGTAGTGCTTTTCCCAATTTCTATTGCTCTCTGCCACATTCTTGTCCTTGACTTTCTGCCAACACCCCGGCATCCCTGAAAGTTTGCTTTTTAATTCTCTACCTATCAAAGCTACTAAAACAAAACACTGCAGAATAACTGACCTTGACATACAGGTCTAAGAAAAAGAAATAATTTTTTTCAATTACTATTATTATTACCAGTACTAAGTATTATTGCTGAATCTGTTAATGGAAAACAGATCAAATATGCGTCTCTTTTTGGAGGGGCTGAAATAATTAAAATGCATGATGTAATTGTTCATACTTTTCTGTGAAATAAGAAACCTACCTTCAACATCTCCATGTTCAGCTGCTTTTCCAGCTGGAAAGATGGGAAAAAATTAGAATATCCATTCATTCTCTGAAGAGGAAGCAACCAGTCTTTACACAACACAAATTAGTTTATCTAGAGCTAATATTTTATATTTAACATAGAAGCTGATCCAAGATCTTGTCTTCAACAAGATGAAAGGCAGGCTGCTTGTATATCAGTGAGGCAATCCTACTTAACAAAAACTAGAATTGTGTACATGGAAACTATTTCTATAGGAGCAGAATCAAGGGAAATAAAAAACTGAAAATTCTGAAAGCAGCCATCAGCCAAACATTTCTCCAAATGGACATTTTCCAGGTACCAAAATGATGAAAAGGCATTATACATGGAGCCTGAGAAGTCATTGAGGTGAGGCTGTGCAGCATTCATATAACCAGAAATACCAAGTTTTCTTCCTCTAGTTACCCCTCTGGGTTTTAGGCACACAAATGATGGAACAGTTGCACCTGGCAAGAGACTAAATAATACAAATATTATTAAAAGAATAAAACAAAAATATTCTAGAGTAACACACACACATCTATAGTAAGAGATTGATTTGCCTTCCAACAGGAACTATCCTGCAATCTCTCAGACCTACAGAAACAAAATGATGTTGACTCCTTACCAAACAGAATTTCAGAGTGTACCCTTTGCTCTATCAGAGGGGCAGGAATGCCATGTGCTCCCAGGGTGGATCTCAGCAGAGATCACGTATGTCCAGCAAGGAGGAGGAGCACAGCCAGCCCCCCCATAATTCAAACACCCATGTGCTGCTGGGGACACCAGGGGCAGGGAGTCACCTTGGCCAGGAGCAGCTGCAGAGGCTGGGATGGAGCCTGGGAGCTCCTGCTTGCCCTCTCCAGCCCCAGGCTGGGATTCTGCCTCTTCCTCAGCAGCCTCACTCACAGAGCAAGCACCACTGCAGGTGACTTCTCCACGTGGCTTTGCTTCCCTCATACACACTCAGGTGTGCCTGCAGACATGCTGACACAGGGACACATATTTCTGATCCTTTCATTTGTTTCAACACTGCATCCGTGGTAAATACATCCATCCTGCTGCAGTAAATCATCATTTTACAATGGATATATACCTATATTATTACTGTAATACTGAGGTACTGAACCATTAGTATAAAAAAGCAAGCAGGTGATAAAAATGATGCAAAGACTCCCATAAAGTAAGAAACAAAACCCAAACTACTGTAGCAAACATTAGCAGTGAGATAAGTAAATTAGTGATTATTCAGGAGATAAATTAGTAGGTAGATAGGAGTATGTGGCTGCTTGAATCTTTCCAGTTGGGAGCTGTGAGCTGAGTCTTCTAGAATCTATGTAGTGTCAGTGCAATAATATGGATGGATATTTAAGACTAGGCTATGACCATGACTCTGAGGCAATTGCCTTCCATAGAAGTCAGCACACCAGCAAATTTCATCCTTATTAACTTTGCTGCTTTTATACATCGCACTAATTAAAAACCCTACCATAAAAGTTGCTCTCAGACACTTTGCATAGAGTAAATATGCTGTGAGAATCCAGTGTAACTGCAAATTTGCCTCTAAGTAGAAAACAGTCAGTGACCCTGAAGAGATCAATTTTTAGGCAGCAATACAAGGTATCCATGGAACAGAAAGATTAACTCTTCTCAGCATATTTCAAGACTCCCAGTGAAACCAAATCTTCAGAGAAAACATACATTCAGAATGGCTTTGGAATCCAGACCTAATATATGGAGAAACTTTCAAAGCAGGTCATTTATTTGACATAATTGTGCTAACATCCCTTTAAGCTGTGCAAACCAAAAAGATCATTTCAAAATATTAACTTATTTCTTGCTATCAACAACAATGCAATTAATTCCCCTCAATAAAGATTGTTTTTGCAAAAGAGCAATAAGGTGCCTCTGCAGGGGGCATCATTATCATTAAATAATCACACCCCAGGAGACACAAGGCACTGCGCTGCACCATGTACATTTTAGCACTCCCGAGTATGATTAGTTTGTGTTAACCACACCCCAGAACAGCTAATTGGGAAAAGACTATAAACTGAGGAGGTTTCTGGATTTCCTGCATTTTTGAAACCGACAGGGAAAGCAGGAAGTTTTTTCCAGTCCCGTGGAAAAGGTGGGCAGGTGTGACCTGACAGGGCACTGTCCTGCTCTGGCTGTCATGGAGCCCATAACACCATGGTGATGTACATTAACATCAGCATCCTCAAAAAATTGCATGAGCCAACCCCCTTGTGTAACAAGGGTCATGACTTTGGGATGGTGTGTTTTCATATGAAAACCAAACCAGGCTCAGTTGTTCTTCACAGATAGAATCATAGGATCATAAAAGTTGGAAAAGGCCTCCAAGACCATCAAGTCCAACCTTCAACCTCATCCTATATCAGGAAATGCCACATCTACTCACTTTTTGAACACTTCTAGGGATGCTGATCCCACCACTACCTATTATATATGCAGGAAAACAGACACACATTATTTTAATAGAATGGCTGCTTCTTATCTGCTGAATGTTTTATGTGGTTTTGGACAGTCTGCTCTGATATATGGCAAACCATTAGAAATGGATGGAATTTTTAAAAAATAATTCTTCCAGAACATGGATAATTGCTTTGCATGGTGCTGGATTCCTAAGAACTCAGTGGTTGGGGTATTTTTCTCTGTTTAAGCCAGTGGTCCTTAGCACAGAATGCACCCTGGCAATTAGATACCCCTGCTATGCATGGAAACTATGACAACTGTACTCTAGATTTCTCAATTTTCCCCTGCTGAAAGAGCACATAAGAAAATTGACCAGGGACAAAGAAGATTCCACAGCCACCTGAAAACTGTGACAAACTATGGCCACAGAAGTTCCTACCACACACAAGCCCTCTGGGGTAGGGAAAGACCCCTAGACCTGTGTAGAGGAGATCAGTGAGAAGCATTTGCTTGTATTCCTGGCTTGGGCTATCTCTATATTCCAGGGCTGTTACCCATTTCTTCTCAGAAACTGAAGACTGAAAATTTTCTGCAAGACTTTTGGGCTGCATACACCAAGTCTTACCAAACAGCCAGACTCCTTCCTCCCCAGGAGCCAAGAATTTTGCTGGTGTGGGAGTGTCATTAAAGCTGAATTAGCAAAGCTCCTCCCATTTGTGGGTCATACCAAGTTGAACAATGGCTGTTCAAGAGAATAAAACAAAAATGAGAAGGGAATTAGAGATATAGTAATTAAAATTAAACAAACAATGCCATATGCATGAGCAAGCAATATACTTCTTGTTAACACAGGTTATTTTATAAACAATATTTAAAGTATTTTATCAGGAGTGTAAGTGATATTTCATGACTATGTATGTGCAGCCAGTAAGGTATAGATTTATAAATATGAGGGTTATCATAGCTTCAGTGTAGCAAGGCACAGGCATTTTAAAATTGAAATTCTAAGATTTTATCAGTTATCTCTTTCCACAGGATAATGTAACTTTACAATTACTTAGCTCATAACGAACTAATTTCATTCAGCTTCCAATAAATACTTTCAAAATAGGAGTCTATGGCAAGATTTCTTGAGTGGCCGAATCATGAACAATAATGGTCATACAGACTTTGAAGGAAAGTCTTGATAATGAGATTAATACCTGCAGGCTTCCCTCAAAAAAAAAAAAGTAGTTTTATAAGCAATTAATAATAACCTGCTTTTTCTAATTTTTTTTTGTATTACAAAGAAAATAAGTTATTGATTTCAACTGCAAAAATAACTATTTGCATAACATTGTTGATTGTATGTTCTACTAGCACAATCAGGATTAATTGAGGCAAAATATTTTATTATTTTTAAATGGGTAAAGATTTTATATATATTAGCATTTGAATCTGATTAGAACAGTCTGTTTACCAGCACTATTAGGAGCACAGCTCATATTACCATATTCAATCCACAGTATGGCATAAAGCCTTCCTGTTGACACCTCTCTACAGACTTGTGGGCAGACCTCTGAAAGCATTCCTACATTTTAAACATGATTACTAGCAACTATTACTCAGCTTTTCTTACATTTTTGCTCAGCTTTTCTTACATTTTAGATATGATGTTCTTAAATAAATATTGTGAGTGAAAGAGCAGACAGTGATCTACAGGAATTTTGCCATTTCCATTTCATCCACCTGATAAGCCCCATTTTTTCCCCCATGCTTGAATGTGGAGGGAAACTCACTTGGCAGAAGAGCAGTCTGTAAATTGCAGATGGAGGAAGATCCCCTGCCTTTAGTGGGTGCCTCTGCTCTGGGGAGGGAAGTGTCAGGTGCCACGAGTTTGACATGGACATGACTTTGACCCACCACAGGGAAAAGCCACAAGGCTGAGATGAAATAAAGTAATTCCCACCATGCTTCCACCTTCTCAACTGGGGATATTTCTAAACAGATCACATTTGCTATGAAACCACATCTAAACTTTATTCTGTATATAAATGGTATGCATGGTTACCTTAAATTAACTGTTTTATGAGAGCAGCTTTTCGGCGAGTACAGCAGTTTCCCATGTAAAACTGAGGTAACCCACTGATGCCACTTTTAAGTCAATTAACTAGTCATGCAATATACTGGCTCATTTAAAAATTTATATTCATACTCAGGTTCTCAATCTGAGTAAACACCAAATTTTTTCTGGTTCCCAGGTCAAAAGAATATTTTTCTGTAGCTTATTTTTAAAATGAATTCATCATGAGCTGAATGACTGACATCACATCAAGCCAGAGCTTTGGTAGCATCTTTTCTCATCTGATGTTTCCCTCCAGCCACCAGCAGCCAGACAGCACATGTGCTTTGCTGGGCCAGGTGTCTGTGAGAAAGAAAAGGCATCCTCTGCTTGAAACAGCAGCACTGGATTGCTGTAGCTGGGAGAATGGGGGAGTTCTACTGCATTAGAGGTAGGAATGGATCACTTCGTGTGCATGGTGAGAATTCACCTTATGGTCCCCAGCTCAGTCACCATCAGAACATCAGAGTTGGTTTTTTGTCCAGCTGGGTTATACATATATTTTGGACTTGTCACCAGTTCAGGAGAGGGATCTCATCTGATCTGTTTTCTCATGTTTACTTTCCCTGAACAGCTTCCAGATAGATGCAATTGGAGACTTAAACAGAGAATCTTCTAATCTTCCCACAGTACTTAACATTTTATTTTATTTTATTTTATTTTATTTTATTTTATTTTATTTTATTTTATTTTATTTTATTTTATTTTATTTTATTTTATTTTATTTTATTTTATTTTATGTTAAGAGTGGGAAAGAGAACCTGGGGTGGGGTGAGGCTAAGAGGGAGTATCAAGATTCATGGACATTAGGTTTTAAAGATGAGTATTATTTAGGACTGTTTTTTTGCCCCAGTATTTGACAAGCTCAACTTGCTAGCAGGAAAAATTATATTAAACTCAAACAAGTATAGCAGGTTCTTGAATTTCAGCTTGTTTGAATTTTTTAAATCTCTGATAGTCTGGCTAGTCATCCAACATGAATAGAAACAAAATTAAATGACATGGGACCAGTCCACAGGCAGATTAACTTAGGCATGGAAAGCACAGAGAGAAAAACGCAGCAAGAAATTAAAGGCAAATTCTAAATATCTAATAAATCTGAGAACTTCATAAACATTTTACACAGAAGAAAGAAACAAAATATGGCAACTAAATTATGCATTCAGAATCGTATGCTTAACTGGGATACTTCGCACTTGGATTTTGGTGAATGCCGCTTTTAATTCCATTGCAGATGTTCGTATTCATAACACGACTATGCCCAAATTTAGCCAATATCAAACTGCTTTTATATCTATACTACAAATATCAAATGCCTGCAAAAGAGGCGAGAATTAAAAAGTAGAGAATGTAAACTGGACTGTGAAAGGGGAAAAGGAGAATAGATGAAAATCATTTTTAGAAACATCAGTCCTTGGAAAAATCACTATTAGCAAATTATCAGTTGCTTCTTCAAATAATAAGACTTTTAATCAATATGCAAAAAATAATCAATTCCATCTCTCATTTTTTTATCTTTCTTTCTTTTGCTCTCATATTTTATGTACAGTAACTCACATTTCTCAGCCCACTGTGTAGCTATGAACTGAAAGCAAATATTCAGACAGTAAATGAAGCTGCAGTTTGTATTTATAATGCTCCTATAACTATGTATATATATATTATACAATCTCAATCTCTGTTAAAAAAAGAAGCAGTTCAATAGAAAGAGATCATTTTATTAAAAAATCATGAATGCAACTGCACTCATTCAACCTTAGAAATGTTTTGATGGCTTTTCAGTGCTGCAATATATTTAGATGGGAATATGTCATTAATATAAACAGCAGAATAGAAACTATTAAACTAACACAATTTAAAACTGAGCAAACCTGAGTATTTGATTAAAGTTTTTGTGCATTCTATACACTTGAACAGGTAACATAGAAGCATAATATTTTTGTTGATTTTTAATTTGTTAGAAGTATTACAATTGAAAAGCTAAATTTTCCAGCAGTTTGTATTTAGAAATTAGAAATCTGGTCCTGTAGGAACTTCTTTAGTCCTGTTTTCCAGGCTATACTCTGAATTTCAAGGGAAGTTTAAGACAGAAAGCAGCAATGATGCACATTATAGAAACCATCTTCTTTGTTACAAAGCAACACTAAATGTGCTGAGTTTGAGTCAGTGTACATTTTGTAACTTTCAGTGATAAGGATAAAATCCAATTCCATGTATACTTAATGCATAAAGAATTTTTTAAGAGATTTGCAACTAAAACACTATGGTTAGAGAGGTCATCCATTAATATGTAGTCAAGCCTTTAATGGATGTGTTTATTTTTCTAGACTGAATAATTAGCTGAGCATTTTTTCCCCCAGAATAACATTGCATTGCATAAATGCAGAGAATTGCTTACTAAAAACAATTTAAATTACACCTCGCACGCAGCATGTGCAACAACTCTGCTCCTCTCTCTAGGATATTAGGGGTAAATTTTTAAAGCAGTGCACAGAACATAATCTTGTTATTTCCTAACTGGATTTGTGTGCTTAAGACTCACACACTGCTTTGAAAAATTACCCCTTCAGAAGATTGACCTGGGCAAGGAACCGGAGTTTTAAACCTGGATTGAAGCAGAAGTTGTAACCCAGCTTGGCAGCAAAGGCTGGCTTAGCAAAACGACTTGCTGTAGTCATACTACTGTTTGAATGGCCAAATTAAAGAAACTCATTCTTATTCTAATCACATCCAGTGGAATTCTGATATGCTGACACCCAAAATTATGGCTCTGTCATTAGAAAGAGAATGAGTGGGAATGTTTTGAAATTTTTTCTGTAAATTATGAAATAGACAGGGGCCCAAATGACAAGATATGACACTTTTGTTTTTTGATTATACAGTTAAAAGTTTTAGTACTCAGCTTCATTTCAAGGGTGAATCACATCAGAGTGGATCTAATCCAAATGAAATACCTTTAAGATTCTTACTTCTTCAACTATTAGAGATCTATCATGTCTCCTGCATGAAGCCTCATTTTCATGTTAGAACAGATGGGCAAAATTGTCATTAACAGAAACTGACAACTCTAAAACTGAAATATAGATTTAGAAAGAAATCTAATGAATTAAATCAATGTTATTGCAATGAAAGCCAAAGAAATTAATAGTGATTTGTAAAGTTACCCTCTATT
This sequence comes from Erithacus rubecula, assembly GCF_903797595.1. NCBI lineage: Eukaryota > Metazoa > Chordata > Aves > Passeriformes > Muscicapidae > Erithacus > Erithacus rubecula. The sequence goes on along the minus strand of NC_136664.1, from coordinate 14,283,753 downwards.
TTAACCTCAGTATATTTTAGTCAGTGTGATTTTACATTCACAATACCTTTTCAGACTCATTGTTAATGTCTTACTGTGTAATACACTCTTGTCTTAATATATCATCCACTCTTAGGAGAGTAGGACTCTGGGCTCCATTCAACCAGGACAGCCTGCAAGGTGCTGAGAAACATGACAAATCCAAATTTAGTTGCATTTCCCCCTGTCCTGCAGCACAGAGCCAGTGGCACTCGAGTTTCATGCACTTCTAGAGCAGATCCTTATGTTTACACATTTCTAATCAAAATTACTTACAAGGATGCTCAAAACTCACTTCAAATAAACACTCAATTTTTTTAAAAACCTTATTTAAATTATATATGTCATTTATTTCTAGCCCTTTAGTTCCAAAATAAAATATTTTCCAGCTAATATATCTTCCTAGATATGTGGGGGTGGGTTTTTTCTCATTTGCATAATAATACAACAATTAAATTTTTTGATATAGCACACATAAAGCCCTGAACAAGAAGTACCTTTTCATTGTCCAAGGACACTTTCTTGTGAAACTATGGAAGCTAGCAGGCAATATATCAGATGGTTATAAATTAATTATCAGAGTCAAAAGACTCATCCCAAATTGCAGTGGGAGCAGAAGCAACACTCCCAAAAGCCCTCCCAGGTGAAACAGCTCCAAACTCTGCTGGTCAGAGCTGCTCTCACCCTGCCCATGCTCACAAAGCTGCACCAGCCAGTTTAGACAACTTTCTGCAAGATAACTGTTCATTTACCCCTTTTTCTTTCTCAAATAGGAAGGTTTATTTTGATAATCTGCAAAGAAAAAAAAAAAAGAAAAATTCCATACAACCCCTTTACTTTTGTATGTACAGATAAGCAACTGCATGGAGTCTCCTTTCCTACATGGAGAGTTCCTCCCTCAAAAGCCATCTGCACACAATCCTGAGTAACATGGTCTAGGGGACCCTGCTTGAGCAAGGAGGTTGGACTAGAGGAGCTCCAGTGGTCCCTGCCAACCTTACCTATTCTGTGATTTAACAGCAGCACTGTTTGTTCATACTGCAAGGCAAGGCTAGAAGTAAAAAAAAAAAGCAAAACCAAACTGTACAGCTCAAATACTAGAAATGGTGCTAAAAGCTCACACCCATCAGTCTGATGGAGAATTCAAGAGAAATGAAGCTTGTGTCACTGGTGATATTAAACTTGATTTAAGAAAAAGAAAAGTACGTGTGCTTGGTTTCTTTTTCACTAACAGAAAGGTTTTGTAAAGGAAGAAATACAAAATTTGAGCTGAATCCTTTAAAGCCCAAGACTTGCTATTTTCAGCTGTATTTCAAATCACGTCATAAAACTATAGCTTTGCATGTCATGTTTCATCAACTGCTGTTTATAATGTCATGCAAGACCAATAACATATTCGATTGTAAAAACTATTTATTCAATTGTCTATTTTACCAAATAAAATATTGACTCAGTATTTCTTACTAACAGGTTTATATCACTTCCCAGTCCTTACTTTCTTAGCATCTCTTGACTGCTCTGCTTTTATAAACCCAGCAGTTTTCTGGCATCTTGCTTTCCCCTGCTTTTGTAGTTGGTAAAGGCAAGGAGAATTCCAAAGGGGTGTGCAGATGGCAGCACCTTGGTCAGCATGGAGATGACAACAGGCAGTGTGAGAACTCTCCTTCCCTCACCCTGGCTGTGATCATTGAGTCACCAACAGGCAGAATATTCCATCTTACAGGCAGATATTCCATCTTAGTTCCTACTGAAACCCTTAAAGAATCTCAAAATATATTCATGGTACTGGGTGTGGAATTTGCTTACAGACATAGGCTTAGGACCTTGTCCAACACAGCTGAAGAGTCATCAGCTGACTGACAACTCACTCACCATACACGCATGCAAAGCAGCAAACAAACATCAACTGCTTTGAAAAATAAGGTCTGGGGAAAGGAAAGAATCAGAAAATTATTTCGGAAGCTCAGAGACTTAGTAATGAAGGCAGTGTTCAAAAGATACTTAAAGAGCATTACAGACAGAGTAAGGGTTTAAAGCGCTATTTTTAGTAATGTTCAATAAAACATGCATCTGCTATATGTTTTTGATTTCATGAGGAAGCTTTTTCTTCGTGACACTGCAGCAGGCTTGTCAAACTTCAGTCTAGTAAAAATTATTTGATTGAAAAGTGCGACAGAGACACAAACAACAGGATACCACCTCCAGAAACCTCTTTTTGTTTCCAAAAATTTCCATTTGGATTCAGAGGCTGAGGATCAAGCCAAATAAAAATACAGTGTGCCACTGAAACCAAGATGTTTTATTAAGAGCAATCTCGTGCCAGCAATATCCGTTATTCTCCCCACATGCAGCAAACCCGCCCATACATTTTTTAAATGCAACTAACCTTATTTTATTAAGCAGATCAATCTAGAGTGGAGAGCGTTATTTTAATTGCAGTTTTGCGTGTAGCAGTGGGAAGATTTGGCTGGGAATTCACCAAATGCTTTTTTTGGGGAGCTGACCTCTCCAGACCACACTTGCTGAGTTTCCTGGAGCAGAGGGGCAGGTTTTAGGCATTCAGCACAGCTTTCCCCTTGCCTCTCTCACTCATGCAGCTGCTCCCCTATTTACACACATCACACCCTGGGTGCTGAGCCTTTCCCTGCTGCCCAGCCTGTCACTGGCCCTGGGGGACACCCCAAAACCCCCCAGCAGGGAGGGAGAGCCACTGGATCTCTGCAGCCCTGAGCCACAGCCTCTGCCTCCCCCAAAATGGATGTGAGGCAGTGATCTATTTTACTCCCTATGATTAGTGCCAGACTAACTGTTCAAAGGGAAGCCAGCGCTACTTCGCTAATTTAGTCACATACAATATTAGGTCTTTGAAATATGCCTTATGTACAGCCTGCATTACCTTCTACAGACAAATACAAAAACATGGTCAACATTTGCAGTAAAATTATCATAGAAATGCCATCTGAAACCTTATTTCCTTTTGCAATGTGCATTTCACAAATAACTTGTATTAAAATTATGTTTTACAGGGCAGAAATAGAAAACAAATACTCCTAGTAATTTAAACAGGCATTTGCATAACATGACTAAAAACATGTTAGAAAAAGAGTTCTGCAGCTGGAAGAGTGAGGTAAAAATACAGATAGAGTGATTTTAACACTGAATGTAAAAATGCCTTTTAGCTGCCATAATTAGTGAATTAAAGTGTACTTTCATCAAAACCATTCTAACTAAGATTACTATTATTGTTCTCACACACTGTTTCCTGCCTGTTCAACAGCACAGTATTAGTAACAGGTAAATCACAGATTTCCACAAAATCTCTTCACTGAAACATCACCCAAAAATATTACCTTGTTCAAGCCTCTGCCTCGCAAAAGCCACTTCCTCTCATGACAAATTGTTATTTACAAAGCCACACTCTTGCTCAAAGTGTTTTAATATTAATTATGCCTTTTGTTTAAAAACTGGATTACCCTGTGGCACTGGGGAGTTTGCAGGAGCACGGAGCAGTGATGCCAAGCCCAGCAGCTCTGGGGACCCGGGAGTGCTGTGGGTGGGTGCTGGCCAGATGCTGCTCCTGGTGACAGGGAGGTGTCACTGCTCACTGGGGTGAAATTACAAGAAACTAGGATAATGTTTCCTACAAGAATAACAGAGGAAATTGAGGCAGATGCATGGGGGCTGCAAGGGCAATCAGGAGCAAGTCCCACTGGAGGAGGGAAGGGAAGAGGCAATGGTCACTCCTGGGAGCTGAAATAAGATTATCAATGGACTTCAGACAGGCCACATCACATCCCAGCTTAGGCAAGATTGGATTAGGTATTTTAAGCCTTCTGGCACAAAATTCTTCTGTGGAGAACTACTCTGAGGGTCTATAGGAACTTGTAGTTCTCATTTAAAAAAATTGTGCTATTCTCTACAACACAGAGATTCTTAAATATTTAAAAGCCTCCTCCATTGGTTGTTCATCAGATTGATTACGATGCATATTTCAGCAGTTTTTTTCTAAAAATGCTCATCAGAGGATCAAGAAACGAGGTGTTCTGTGTGCTCTACATTGATTCACACTATTTCATTTTAATTCCAAAATACTGAATTCAGAAAACTGCCAAGAAAACAAAGCAGGAAATGTTTGTGTTTTGCTGTATGTTGCATATGCTCTATGGTAACCAAGAACACAAAAGAAATAGATGATGTTGCATTTCTCTGCCTATCATTCACTAGCAAGCAAGCAGAGGAATAAAAACCAGAAGCACTGTAACTTCCCTCTGAGTACCTGCATATTTTTTCTTCTAACTTGGTAAAGAACAGAAATCTGTCAAGCTTCCTATGCTACTTACCTTGTTTGAGCTCTCTCATTCAAATTAAATTTAAGTATAATTTCACCACCAAAAGGTAAAGCCATGCATGTCTCCTGAAAATTAGCATCAAACTAGCCCAGTTTAAATACCTTTGTGAAGGTCTTGGGTTAGAGAGGGTGGTTTTCCTTTGCCTCCACCTTTGTGAGAAAAGTTCAGAACCAATCTTGTTTAGTTTGTACTTTCAAGGATACAGATCAAATGTATCTTATCACCAGATAAATCTGACATTCGTATCACCTTTGAGGCACACTGGATTCCTGCTGTGCTACTTTCCCTCTTAAATTACCTTCACAAAACATGGTACCAATAGTTAAATGAGTTTATTCGTGGTATCTTGGCGATTTAGAGGCAAGGAATGTATTCTTGACTCTGCACATTGTCAAATACAATGTCATCAAAACCAAGCATTACCCTTCAACCCAGAAACTGGCTTTAAAATATAGAGAGCTGGAATGAAGCTCATTACAAAAGTACAAAAAGGGCTTTCTTGTCCTGCCTTACACCCAAAGTAAACCTTTATGCAGGAATAGCCTTCTAGGGATTTTCCATCCCACCCCTCCATGTTTGAAAAGAGATATCATGGCACCATAGTGGTTCTAATTTTGTTTTTACCCTAACTGAAGAGCAAGGAACAAAAGCAGGTTTATCTAATTCTATTAATATTGAGGGTGGGTAGGGGATGTGTGTTCTTGTGTTATCAGTAGTCTCAACAGCAACCCAACAACACTTGCATTTGAGGCTACACTGCAGAAACATCAAAGATGATTTCTGTTCACTGACACCACTGCATCTTTATCAATGATAAAAGCTACTATGTGAAGAACTCCTTTTTTTTCTACTAGCTTAGCCCATTAGCCCAATAGTTGGAGGTGACAGGTCCAGCACAGGTCCTTTGGTAATAAAGATTTTTCTAGCAAATAAAGGTGATCATTGTGGTTAACATGTACTATTCAAAAAAAATGTTTGGAAAGAGTCAATTCTCAGTCAAAGAATAATTTAAACTGAAAACCAAAAGGTAAGCATCGTAGACAAGATATTTTCTTGCCTCCCCAGTGTATTTTAAGGACAGATAAAGGCTACTCTGCAGAAGAAATACTTCAGAAACAAAAAAATACAAGGCTTCAAAAGTAGCCCTAGGAAGATAAAATTAGCTTTCCGATGCTGTATGTCAGTTTTATGCCCCTCATCTAAGCAGTTCAAATGAACTTGCACTCAAATGTTATTAGATATTGGTGCCATGGCATTTATATTTCCAAGTATGCAAGGGACATATGCACATGAGCAGAAGCACCAGGTCTAGAGGGCACCATTATATTCCTGTTTATTTCCCCAGTTACAGCAGGCTACAAATGCATACTATTGATTGTTATTTGTCTCTTCACAGACATGCAACCCAAGAATTTTTATCTTTCCTTTGTAATTTTTCTATTTTAATATTCTCAATCGTAGAGGGTGCTACCCTCTATTATTTCTTAGCTTGCATTGCCTCATTTGAAACAGTTTCCACCCAAACCTGTTTGGTTCAAAATGTTAGTGGCCAAAATTTTGCCCTTGAGAAATGAAAAGTGGAGAGACCAATGATAGTGAAGAATTTGAAAGTCCCCCCAAGTCCATTTCCAGGCAATAACCATTTGCCATTTCCACCTCCCAGTCCACAAGAAATTCAGTGGGCAAAGTCAAGGCAAAGACCCCATTCATCTTTCTTTTGTGTTTGCAACACCAATTGCAGCTCTGCATTGATAAACTGTTATTGATGTTAGAGATCAATGAGATTAAGCATGTGCTTAACTTTAATCACATAAATAAGTCCATTTCTGAATCTGGGCAGCATTATCCATCACTGGGCAGAACTAAGCTCTTTCTGGATAATTAACACTTCATTTGCTTTGCCATGGTCAGCGGTCCTCACATATGGTAGGAAGAATTATATATATTAAGAGCCTGGTTCAGAATCCAGAGTGAAGTATATTCTTATCTAAGTTTATTGTATAGGGGAACAGCCTGAAATTGTTGGCATTGCTCAGTCCTTGCTTTGCTACAGTGAAGGGATGCCAGTCTGCAGAGTCAAGAAGGAGAATGAAACCTGGGCAGAGGTTGAACTGAATGAATTGCTATTTGTGTAATTAACCAAGCTCTATGAATTCCACTGTTGGATTCAGTTTTCCTTCTCATTAACATTCTTTTATACTTCCTGTATAAAAGTCTTCAATTGAACACTGAATAGATTTTATTCCTCTCAAAAAAAAATATTATCATTAAAAATGTTGAGTTCTCAGAATTTAAATCAGGTAGAAATGCTCTTCTGCAAAAGATCTGATCATTTTATCAGTTTGGTTTTTGTTTGGGGTTTTTTTATCATAAAGTTAAGCATATTTGACACACTAGGAGAATTTAGTTTAAATTTCTAATTATTCAAATACAGACTAAATGCTGCTTTATTACTTAGTATATCTTCATTAATTATCAGTGTTGAGGATGCATTTTAAGAAGTTCAGGAAGTTTTTGAAGGCACTTTCTTAGTGGCACAAGAAAACTCTCAAGTTTTTAAGAACATCGTCATGATTAAATAAACATTTCATTTTATGCTTTAATTTTAACTCAGCTGAGTCGACAAGACAGAGTGGTAAAGGAGTCTTCATGGATAAAATTATCCAAGAAGCAAACACAACTGAAAAAACCACAAAACTTGCAAATACTTGTGTTTTCCTCTAATTGCTTAGAAATCAACTGCTACAGGACATAAATATCTGAATTGATTTTCAATGCTAGACACCACAATTCTGAAAGGGAAAAAATTATAATTTTTTTTTTTAAATTTACAAGCTGCATATAAAATTCATCACACATTTTGATTCCACTTAAGGAACCATTAATGTTCTCTGTTGGGGAACACAGGACCCTGTTCACCTCCTGACCTGTTGGCCTCTTGGAAAACAGGATTGTGTGTTCATTTCAAGAGCTGTGTTTCACTTGTGGATTTACATAAGAGGAGGACAGCCACCTTGGTCCAAGCCCCTTGCTCACATGCTGTTAGAACATTAAACTAGATGTTTAAGGAAATTATCAGGGAGCAGACCACACTCTGCAAATATTTCCACACATACAAATATGGCTGTATCCACCAAAAAAAAAATTAAATAAAGCTTGGAGTTCTCCCCCTCTGGCCACAAAGATACCTTCCTTATTAGAAATAAATTAACAAAAATGACTTGGCACTGCTGGTGTTGCCAGGAAGCTCTTACAAAACACACTGTCAAAGGACAAAACCCCAGCCCTGAGCCGTGGAGGGGCTGGGAGCACAGCCCTGGTCTGGAGTCAATCACTGCCTTAATGGGCCACATTTGCACCCATTTGCAGTTGGGAAATAGGAGACTGCACCAGCACATTGCACAAGCTGCTGATCCCCAGCCCAGAGATGCTCCTGGGGCCAGCCAAGCAGGACAGTGAAATGCACTCCAGACTCAGGAGGGGAAGAAAAGGAGAAAAGCACAGCACAAGCACATTGACTGAATGGAAGTGGCCAGGACTTTGGCACCTGTGTGTCCATGCCAACGTGCTCCTGCTCCCACACATCCAGACACGATCCATCACTCAACAGAATGTGCCTCATGTCCCATGAAGGACAACAGGCAGCAGATAAATCTGGTCTAGTCCATATGGTGAGGAAAAAGCCTTTTTCCCCAGCCTAAAGATTAACGGCAATTGTCAGAAATCTTAACAGGGGCCAATGTAAAAATAATTTTAAACTTACAGAAATTCCTAAGCGGTTCATCATGCCTTTTCATGAAGTAATAACCACATGCAAAAGCTGAATTTAGTGTTAGACAGTCTGTTGGGGAGGGGAAAAAAAAGGGGGGGGGAGATTTCAAAAAAGGAAAATAAGAATACACTTAAAGCTGAATTGGCTTGCATTTCCCAGTGGTCTCAACAGCCCAATAGAGCAGCAGCAATGCCACCACCCAATGTTAAAAATGATCCACAAAACTGAAGCACACAGCCCAGAGGCAAAGCCCAGGAAAATGTTTGCATTCCCTCCAAGCTGAAACATTCCACGGGCAGGCTTCAGCCTCCCAGGAAAACACAGCACAGTGTTCAGCAGCTATTTGTAACCTCTGGTTTTCTTCCAGTCAGAACCTCTCCCCTCCTGCATCTCCTAGAGCAAGTCAGGGTGCCCAGCAGCCTTCTCCCTCCTCAGTCAGTGCCAGCCTCCAAAACACTTTTCATCTCACTTTTTCTCTCTTGTCCTCTATTTTCTCATTTCATTCTTTTTCCTGACTTCTCTACTGCAAGACAAATATCTCCATATCACCGTGATATACTTTTTTTTTACCTACAAAACAGATTGCTTAAAAGAGTGCAAATCACCCCTGATATTTAAAGGGTGTCCTTTTAGGATTAGGGGAGGCCTGGTTTGGAAAGAGAGGAGGAGCATGGCCCAAGCCAGCAGCTTGGGCAGTGCAGATGGGCTCCTCAGGAGCACTAGGGCTGCTCACCAAGAGAAGGCAGGGTCTCACCAGGACTTCCCATGGCCCTGGATCACACCCAGAATGGGTACAGAACTCACAAGTAGGTCAGTAAGCCACCAGAAATGCCCCAAGACACAGCAGCAGTAGCCAAAACTGGGGAAAAGCAGGGCAGACAGCAAGATCAAACCCCTCCACACCTTGGTGGAGCTTTTCTGGGCTGAACGTGGCCATGATTGCTCCCCAGGACTGCACTGACACACCTGATGTTCCTGAATTGAAATAAATAAATACATATATATAAGAGAGAGATTTACAGTAAGAAAAACACAGCCTTCTAGAGAGATTATATGAGCAGAGGAAGCATGCCAAAAGTGGTTGCTGTTCAATTTCAGCATACATACTGCCTCAGGTACAAACAAAAGTCTCAAGAATCCCATTTAAAGCTCTAATAAGGCTCTTCATTCATTTTCTAATTGGCAGAGCCAGATCCTGCAGCATCCAAATGAAGAATCAGGAAGAGATGAGATGCAAGTCCAGGCTGTGGTCCACCTGCAACACTCTCAACACCCCACAGACCTCAGAGGAGAGACATTACCCAACCTGCAGCACCACAAAGCATGGGAAGCACCTTTCCAGTGAGGCTGGTGACGGACACCACCCCACAGCACACCACACAGCAGGGCTGTGCTGGCCTCTGGATTCACACTAAAGCCACTTCCCCTTTTTTCTGCCTGCCTTCAACCTTTGAGATTGTCTTAAGTACTCAAATGCTTCATTGCTTTTTTTTTTTTTTTTTTTTTTTACATTTTATTTTTGTTCACTGCCAAGAGCTCAGTCCCAGCAGAGCAGTCAGCCACGAACTCATCCCAACTTCTCTCCAAAGGACTAGAGCAGTTTGGATATCCATGCCTTACACTGGCTGGGAGCACAGTAGCTCAGATGACATCAGGACATCTACTGGGCCACCACAGTGGTAAAAGAGCTCCTGAAAACAGGGCAAGGCTGTTTAGAACCACTGTGGTATTCTCATTGCATGGGCCACCATTAACCACCTGCTCACCTGGAAACAGAGATTTGGGGATTTTGACCTCATTGTTTTCCATCAAAATGCATTTGAAGGGCAGTATTGGACAAAATCCAATATGCTATCAAAGTGACCTTCCTAATAGGTTTCTTATACACCACAAAAAGTAGCCTGTTGAAGAGACCCCCTCCTCCAATGTTTCAGTTTGTTGTTTAAAAAATAAAGAATAAATGTTTCTCCCTTTGTTGTTTAAAGAATCACTTCTTTTAATCACTACTGAAAAAATAAACAAGAGATCATTATTGTTAATTCTGTATTTTTAAATGGATTCAGATGAGGAATCAAGAGGAAATCTCATCACTTCTTTGTTCTTATGAAATATCTCAGACTGAAAATACCCAGTGCCCTCTTGTTATTGTCAAGCCTAGAGCCATTAAGAAGGTGGTCTTATAAATAGAGCAGTGATGCTTCACCTCATTGTTCAAATGGGGGTTTCAATAAAGCATTGCTGACTTTTTGCAGAGGAATTATTTTGCTGCCTTTGGGCTTTAGGATACCAGCCATCCAGAGAAATCTTTTGACATCAGGATGAGATCTACTATAGGTAGTATTTAATCCTTTAAGACTAAAGGATTAAGCCAGTTGACCAGGAAGAGAAATTAGAATTAACACCTGGAAAATTCAAAGCATTTCCAACCTTCACTTTCCAGGGTTGCTGTCATAGTCCAGACAAGAACACTTACATGGAGTTTAGCTTCTACTTTAACAGAAAAATAAACAAGTTTGCATTGATCTAAAGCTGAAGACCTAGTACAGAGATGACATTGAAATACCACAAAATGGACTAACAGACATTTAAAGTAAAGGTCCAGAAGATGGAGAAATGCATGCCTGAAACTGAGGTCAGAATTTATGAAAAAAATGAGAAAGCATGAAATGGATGTGCTGGACATGGCAGCCATGAGCAAGGCCTGGGAACAGTTTGCCATTCAGCTGTGAAATAACAGATATCTCTGGTTATTTTGCTGCTAACCTAGTTGTGCCTGGTGAAATCTGCCTTTCAGATGGCTCATGCTTGCTGCTGGCCATGTCAAAACTCACATCTCAGCCACAAGGAGCAATTACAGCATCTACAACACCAACTTCATAGCAGGTATGTCAATAGCAACAGTAAAAAAGGGATTCAGAGAAGGAGAAAAAAATCTAATAATTTTTTATTTAGGAAAGAAATTAATTTTTAACCCCCAGTATGGCTTTGCTGAGTTTATGCTGTGAAGGTGAGGTTAGCCCTTGTTCTGGACAAATATCATCACCACTGACATCCAAAACATCTTGGCTTCATGTTTGCTGTTCTGGGCACTCCTCAGATGGGCAAAGTGAGCCACAGCAAAGCACCAGCTCTGTGACACAGCAGCATTATTGATTTAACTGGTTTGTTTATGCCTATGTTTAATTGGCTATGTTAACAGCATTTTAATCCACATTTCACTTGTATGTGGCTGATAGAGCAACACTGGTGTGGCTGTGGTGACATTTCCTCACCATTGCTGTCTGTCATCAAGCACCAGGCCAGCACTGTGAGGCTGACAATACCAAATGCTTTGTTTAATTAGGCATACTTTGCACTATACTGTATAATTCCCCAGCAATGGCTGATGGGGTTTTTATGAAATAGGCAAAACCATGAAAAACCTTTAATCAAATAGCAAAGATTTCATTCATCTTTTAACACCAGTATGCAGCATTTCTAAACACTCAAATAAAGATTAATGAGAACTGAGTGAAAAAAAGTAACAAACCTGCTGGTAAAGTTGGAAAATCCCCTTTAAAGTTGATGCCAAGCAGCATAACACTAGAGCATCAAGCAACGTGATTACCCAAGGTAAATATTTCTCCATGAGAGTTAAGATCACCTCATTTCCAAACACTCTGTGGGTCTGTCACAAGCAAGAATTGGCCCATGAGAGCCATTTGCAGAGGATCATGGTCAGCCAGAGACCAGGACATTGTACGTGCCTTTGGGCCACCCACCTCCCAAACACAGTGAAGCCTGAGCAATGAGTAATTCACAGAAAATATTAAGACATTAACCAGGACCTCTCCTAAGGGTCTGCTGCTGCCCAGGCAATGAATTCAGCTCACAGAGGGCTCAGTTGTTTTTGCTCAGTTCCAGATCTTTCCCAAGGAGAGAGGTTTGGCACAAAGCAAAGGCCTTGGTCTATGACTTCTTGGTCCAAATCTTGGTTGCTTTCCCCCTTATATTTCAGTCCTACTGCCCTCACCCTCATTTTTCTCCTGCTACATAACCCTGCTTTTGACTCCACTCCTTCAGTCTCTATCCCTCTCTCACTGTTTCTTTTTTCCCTCCCATTTCACCTTGCTCTCATATTAGTAACTTAAAACAGAAGTTGAAAAACAAAAATATCCTACATTAATTTAGCATCTGTGCTATTTTACTGAATCAGATGCCCTGTTTAATTACCCCAAAACTATTGTACTATTACTTTGGGAAAAAATGGCACAGGAGTGTGCTACAGCTGCTCCCACAGAATGCACTCTATATAATAATCAGGACCAGAACTATTTCACAAATAGGAGAATCTCTGTGCTCTGTATGGCTCCCAGCTGCAGTCGAGCCTTGCACTGGGGCAGGGCTGGCCACGCAGCACTGGGGCAGCACAGAGGGGCAGCTGGGCTCTCCCAGAGTGGCAGCAGGGCACCAGTGTCTGCTGCAGGTAGGGAGCACCCCCTGCCCAGCTCCTTCAGCAGGAGACAGGGCACATCCACACCTGACCCTGAGCGTGGGTCCCCCTGCCCACCCTGCCAAACCTTTGGTCTGCATGAGGCAGCTTTGGAGGGAGCCCTGCCTGCACCTCCATGAGGCTCTCCTGCCTCCCTCAGAAGGGTAACTTTCACAGCAAACACATCACAGAAATGTTCCCAGGACAAGGTTTCCATAGTGCTGGGAGGTGTCTGTGCTCAGAGGCACTGCTGAGGTCAGATTCAGCACAGGAGAGCAGACAGGGGGGATGAAGCAGGCAGACGAGCCCAAAAACACTCACTGTCTTTTTGAGAACCATAGGGGGAAACTTGAATGAGGGGGCAAGAGCATGGAGAATAATAAAAAGTGAGACTTTTTCAATTTTCTGTGGAAGGTGAGAAAACAGATGAAGATTTTTGAGAGGGAACGTAACACACATACACGCACATACATCCCCACCATCTCTAGATCCTGGGGAGAAGGCAAGCTGCTGCATTGTGCAGAGATTCAAAATGTAGAAAATCAATTGTAAATCACGAGTTCTGGATTCTTTGAGATGAAGTGTAATCTGATTTACAATGTTACAAAAAGAAATTAAAGTTAATTCCAACATGATTGTGGGTATACCGCAATTTAATACAACCATGCTGTGGCCTTTAAATCTCCACATTGCAATATGCCAACAGTCATTACTTTTTTTTAAGTTTCATATTTTATTTTAAACTATAAATTGAAAATATCACATAGCTTGTTATTTACATTTCAGAGTTAGGATCTCTGCTTAGAAACACAGGGCTCTATGGTGGAATATGATTATTGTGCAACTACCATACAGTTAGGATAGTTAAAGGCACTCCACTTCACCTCATCATTTTTTCTGCTTAAATATTATGCCACATTCTGATTAATACCAGACCAATAAAATCATCTTAGCAATCTGGTTAGAGTCTTTTGTCTACCCAGATGGCCTGCAATGTTAATGTGTGACAATTTCAACAATGAACTAGGACTGTTTTATGGAACCAACATTTGTTCCACTGCTTTTTCTTCTTAGGCTCAGAATTTTGACACAGATGGTACAAATTATTCAAAAAAACAGAAATGTTCATTTAGAAGGCTTAAATATGTGGTTTTACTCAGGCCATTCGAATCTTTTACATTTACAATTCAGTAAAGTTACTAACCCTGCTGTAATTAAGGTCTATAAAAATCTTCCCTTCTTTCCCACTTGCTTTTCCCCTTACATATCTACAGCATTTCATTATGCATCCAATTTATTAATATTTATTCCAGTTCTGAAATGTTTTTAATTTTGGAGGATTTACACTGTTCAATCTTGCATCCGATTCTTCATACCTTTCTAATTATGGAAAAGGGGGGGAAAAAACATTTAATCTGTAACCACACCTTAATCCCCCTAGAACCTACACTTTTCTAGATTTTAGAGTAAAAAACCAAAAAGATAAAACTATGTCAGCAGCTTCTAGCCAAACAGCACAGTATTTTCAGTGAAGCAGAAGATTTTGTAATACTGACTTTCCATGCAGATACTCAGGAAAGAGTAAAATGTCTCTGAGAAATTACAACAGGAAGAAGAAAATAACAGGATTCTTATAAAGCATTTTCAAGAGAGAAGGAAAGGGAGAAAGAGAAGCCCAGGACTAGAGACAGATGCCCTTATGGTTTGACTGAGCCTTACAGGCAAGTGGTTATTGTGCAGAACTGCCAGAAGACAAGAGAGTTAACGTAGAGCACTGCCCTGGAGCTTTTGCTGCTACCCCAGGGAACAGGGAGCTGGCACAGGCTGTCCTGTCCAGGCAGGGTCACAACCTGTAGCACCAGAGCACCTCTCCCAGACAAGCTTCCTGCCCAGGCAAACCACCCCAGGGCTCCCCAAAATGATCTGGGCACACACAGAGGTGTGGAGGAGCAGCCCCTGGAGCAGCAGAGAGCCTGCTCTGCTCCAAGCCCAGGCACCCACCAGTCCTGGCTCAGGGCACTGCAGCCCAGCAGAGGCTGAGGACTGCAAGAGCCCTTGTGCACCCAGAAAGTCTTTGGGGTTGGACAGCTGGGATCCTCCATCAGGGGCACAGCCCCCTGTGAGCCCCCACAGCAGGGTCTGCTCCCAGCACATCCTCCCAAAGTGTATCCTGGCACCAGGCACAGCCACAGAAATCTCCATTTCACAGCACTGCACTTGTAATGTTTATTTCAGTGCCTGCAGCCAATTCACCTGAGCACAGCTCTTCCTTTGACACTGTGTCTGTCTGTGGTTTCAGCATCATTCTGACGTTCAGGTTTCCAGCCAACAATGTCTCTGTGATGGCTTGGTTTTATTATTTAAACAAATAATTTAAACAATAAAATCAAATTTAAAAACCAACATAAAACCAACATAAAACCCCATGACTGTCCTTTTCAGGCCTTGCAGAAAGTACACTATATGCCTGATGCTCCAATTCATTATGATACTCTATTAGATCTGCCAACAGAAAGTGCATTTTGAGTTTCTAAATGTTGTTTCCATTAGAATCAATCACTCCATGCAATTAAGCCAATAGGCTCTCACCATTTCTGCTGTTATGAGCTAAACCATCCTAAATATATTGACAGCTGTCTCCTGGAAGATGACACAAATTAGGTGGAGGGGGCATACGCCTAAATGTCACCAGTGATAGGACAACAGTTATTCTCTCAGAAATCCACCTAATTTTCATACCCCATAAGGCATGCTGTAGACTTTTTTTTTGCATTGGCAGCATGCAGTAATCGATGTTTTGCATATTACAATCAATAACATGCTTAAATGTTTAAGTTTTGCATTCTTTGGCGATAAACATTGATATATTACAAACTATGTAAAACTGTTCATTGGACTTTTTGTTTGCAGCATGTACTGTATCATTCAGCAAATAAGTGAGCTAAATATTGTTTGTTACAAAACAGATGTCACATGAAATTATGCCATATGTGCTATTAAACATTTTTCTTTCTTTTTTTTGTAACAGTGAAAACCAAGATTTCGTTTCAGAAGTGAGTGTATTTGGCTTTTCAAGGACTTGAAGCATGAAAATAACATCTCAAAAATATTTTTAAATCTGCTGTGCATCATGTAATCCAGTTTCATAGGTGGAATCTGAGTGGTTTGAATTCAGATACATTAAAAATAATAAAATATGCTAAGTGTATTATTGCATTACTACTTCTCCACAGGTTCTACTAATTTATCATAGAGGAAAATGAGAATTTTCTAGTTTTTGTCCCACCACCTAAATGTTAAGACTTTTGTCACATTGATACCCTTAAATACATATTCTGTAACTTGAAAATTAGTATACCATTTTCAGCCACCTGAAAAAAAAAAGTCCAGTTAATGGATATATTAAATTTTCTGCAAACATTTTAAATTTGTATCTGAGAATGGGGGATGTATGGGATTCACTGAGGTCAGGGATGGTCAATGCAGGGTGAAACCCAAACCCAGTAACTCTGCAGGAGGAAAAGGAACACGTTCCAAGATTCAGCTTGAATTGTTTTGACAGAACCTTATATGTGAAAGCAGAGCAATCTATATCTCTAGACTCTCAAAGTGTGAACTCCACAACAGAGCGAGCAGAATGCAGGAAACATGTTGCTAAGAGCCCCACAGTAAAACAAAATCTGGTTGCCACAAGAAGAGTGACATTGGCATCAGAGGCAAAGACACTTACACCCACAAAAAGAAACACAGCACGCTGGGAGAGCAAGGAGAAGAGGAGCAGATGCAGCAGCATGAGGAAGAAACTCAAAGTATAGATCTTCAGACTCCATATGTAGTTTTCTTTCTCTTACTCATCAAAAGGAGGAAGACAGGGTAAACAAAAAGGGAGATAAAGACAAGAAGGTGAAGAAAATATTTTTTGCTTCTTTTCCCCCCTGAAGGCAAATACTTGCTTACATTTCTAAACTTACTATCTTTGTGAGGCTTCTCTGTAATACAAATAACTAATTGCTTGCCAGCGAGCAAGTAAAACTGAGAAGAAGAGTCCTTGATCTCCCAGCTTGGTGGAGATTCCTGAGGCTTCTAGTCAGTAAAAAAAAAAAAAACCCTGCAAATAAACTTTAACACTTCAGTGGATGGAGTCTCTCCTCCAACACTGTGAGCTTCCATGTGGAGCCAGACAAGCTCATCTCAGAGCCCAGGACACTGTGCCAGGCCTGGTGAAGCAGCCTTCCCCAGGTCACAGCAGCACCTGGGCTGCATCAAATCCCCATCCTGCTTTCTCCTATTTTCTGCAGGGTAGTGTCACCTTTTCCACATCCTTTCCATAGTTTTGTAGGTTCTCTTGGATTATTTGTGGAGGAATGGCAGATGGGGCCACCACAAAGGACAACTGCTGTGACTCGTTCACACCACCACACACATGGGAGACAGATAAACACCATTTTCTTGGCTCACTGAATTTTTTCCACGAGGAGAAGCTTTTCCAGCACAGTGATGCAGCAAAACTCCAGTGTCTACAACCAGCCAGCCCCACCAGCTCTGCCTTAGGCTGGTACCAGGAGATGAGCCCCTCTTTTGGTGCCCACCCTGAGGTCAGCAGAGCCCTGGCTGCTGGGGAGAGGGTCCCAAAGATCTCTTGTCACCTCAGAGATGTCACACATCACCTGCTGCCAACCTGTGCCACTCAGACCTGGTGTGGCAATGCCAAGCCCCATCCTGAAACTGTTTTTTTTCCAGTTTCCTCATCTAACATGCCTTGGCCAAGTCTAAACAGGTTTTTGTCTATAGTGCAAGACACAGTAGAAGCAGGTCAAGCATTTCC
Source organism: Erithacus rubecula (assembly GCF_903797595.1). Taxonomy (NCBI): domain Eukaryota; kingdom Metazoa; phylum Chordata; class Aves; order Passeriformes; family Muscicapidae; genus Erithacus; species Erithacus rubecula. Next base: position 14,266,318 of record NC_136664.1, on the reverse strand, counting down.
CTGGGACAAAGCACAACCATGGAGCAACAGGCAGGAAATCTATTCTGCTGCTACTTCCTTCATGGCAAATCCTCAGTTCATGCATAGAAAACATACACAACTTCTAAAAAATATCAAACCCAGCTTTTTTTTTTTTTTTCCTGAAAATACACTATTTTTCGCCCAAGATTATTTTTAAATTATCTAGCTGGGTGCCATTGTTTGAGGTGGTAGATTCTTTACAAGTGCCAAAGATCTGAGAGTGGGAAAGATTACAGGTAACCCTGCAACCCTGATTGAATGCAAATAGAGTTGTAAAAGCTTCCTCTTCTCCCTGCCTCCATATTGCACCTTATGCAGCAAAGTGCTTAGTGCACGATAAAAATAGCTAGATCTTTCAAAATCTTAGAAGAAAGGTACTTGAATGTTTTTCTTTAAACGTTGTATTTTCTTAAAGGCAACATAATGAGGTCAACCAAAGCTGTATTCAAGCTGATAAACTGTGTTTAGGAGAAACCAGAGGTTGAGTGAGGGGGTTTTAGCAGAGGAAAACAAAGAGAATGATTGCAAAAGTCAGATCTCAAAATGTTAATCAGATTCAGAAACATAAAACATGACAATTTAATGGTGTTTGGTTAAAACCAGAAAATTTTAAAGTTCTAAGCATCTTACATTGAATTCTAATACTTTTTTAATTATTAGATATAAAATGCTTACAATTTTCACTGAAAATTAGACTTGGTAATTTATATTTCTTGTTTATACAGTACAATTTGCTGATGAAAAAAATGTGCTAAACTTATTGATTCATGACCATAATTGTTTAATTATTTATCATTGCAGAATTATATTAGCATTTATAATAATGCAGATGTGCACAAAGGCTAAGGAGTCATATACAGCTTTTGTTTTGTGTTTGCTGTGCTGAAATTGGGTTGATGCAGGTTGTGTGTGCACACTGCATATTGCAAGTGTTGCAACTGGAGTTAGAGGGGGTCTCACCAATAGCCGCAGTAATGAAAACGCTCCGAGAGCTAATAAAGAATATAAATCCAAAGCCAACAGCAGCGCAGGAGAAGTCTCCTCTCGGGCTGATTCCTCTGTTACCACCATGCACATTAAATTCAGTGCAACACACGCACAGCTGTGTGCTCCCTGCCACCCACAGCAAAGGAACAGCCCGTGTGTGTTTGGTGCAGGGGAAGCCACACCACAGAAATTACAGCCGGCTCAGCCAGCCAAAATCTGCTGCGTGAGGCCAGTTGAAGAAGAGCACAAGAACTCTTGATACCAGAGAAACACATTCCTTTAATTTTCTTCTTTCTTTTAAGGGATCATAAACACTGGAAGAAAATGACAGATGCCTCACTTCAGCCTCTCCTCCCCTCTGTGTGCTAAATCTGTTCCCTCAAGGAACTCCAATAAGACTGACATACATCCCTTTCTGGAGAGCTGCTAAAATAGCTTTGCCATGGGCTTCACAAGAAATTTGTAACACTGAGTGTGTCTTTCCGGGCTCATCCTTTTGACACATTGATAGCCAAGGCTGCCATTGCCTCTCCCCTCCGCGCTCTTTTCACCTAACACTATTTACTGGTGCTACCTTTTCATAATTAAGAGTCCGTATCAAAGCAGTTGTAACACCATTTAAGCAGCTTTTCTAAGGAATCAAATCTAAATGAAAAGGCAAAGTATAAAAATGCCCCATCTTCCACTGTGCCTAACTGATTTGCTCTGCATTTTATCCTCAGGGAGGTGCTGATTCCAAAAGCCAGGGAAGAAGGACCATTCACAAAAGCAGCATCACACAACCAGCAAGGACTGATTGTGCATTGTACACCCACACATGTCAAGGGTCTCTAAAAGCAGCCCCCCAGCCATGCTCTGGCCGTGGTGGCTGGATTGTTTATCACAATTCACAGAGTGAGCATTTAACCTACTGACTCCTGCATCACAGCACAGGCCAGGTATTTGTTTCTTTTGTTAGATTAATATTGGTAACAGAATAACACACTCATTAGTGGTGATAATGATTATAACAGCAAGGTAGAATAGCAATTCTTCCAATGTACCGCACAGAGGAGTCAGTTTCATTAATTAATGAAATTTATTAAAGAACACAAGACAATCAAAGAAAACACACTTTGGTTAAGCACCTTCTCAGATGCTGATCATTGGCTCAGTAATTTTAAACCTTTCCACCTGCTATGAAAATGCTACACGTGCCACACAGAGGGCAGAGGGACTGGAGAGCACAGCCTGGCTCAGGGATGGGCAAGCACCCTCTCCCCTTTGGCTGGCAGGAACAGAAGCCCCCATAGAGCCTGCAAGAGCAGGAAAATCCCAGAGGAGCTGGACAGCAGAGGATGAACTGTGAACATAGATCCCTCTATTTCCCAGCTTGCTCTATCTCTGTGCAATGTAAGAGATCAGTTCCTCTGGGAGTGCTTCTGCAAGGCCCCAAGAAATTTGGGGGAGGACTTCTTCTGAGCAGGAGTATTTCAAACACTTTGCACTTATTAAAACCTGAATCCTCATAAACATCTGTGAGGGATGGCAATTTAACAAATGATTTACCAGAACTGCAGAAGAACATACAGGTTTTGGTTTTCCCTAACGTAAAATGGAAAAGCAAAAACAAAAACCCCAATACAAACAACTATGGCAGACTAGAGACTTGGATTCAAGTTCCCAGTCTCAGAGCTATCTTAGGCAGCAGTGCCTGCATTTCTTTAAGTGATCACATTCCTACATGACTGTCACGTCAGATTTTAATTCTGGCCACCAACACACTGCCATTTGCTATCTGGGGGATTTATTGGCTTTGCCAAGCAAGGAAATTCCAGAGTGTTCAACTGTGCATTTACATCTCAAACAGTTTTAGGAGGGAAAAAGCTGGTGAGGAAGAGTAAGATTGTTATAGGGGCTGCAAGACTTAGTTTCCTGAATTTCCACAGGAATAAGTTACATTACATAGCATTTGTGATATTCCAATTTGATCTTTGATTTTTAATTCAATCACCATGAGTTAGCAATTGTTCAGTGCCATGCAGAGAGATGCTAAAGAGATTATGGAAAGCCTGAATATAACAGACACCACAAAAGGAGACTCAAAACATGCCATGGCAGCATACCAGAGAAGGTATATCTCACCTTAATTGCTTAGTCTGTTTTGCTAAAAAACAAATATCTATTAGGAAATTACAATAAACTGCAATCTGTTTTTATTATGATCTTTCCAGGTGATGTCATATCTACATTAAACCAAAAGTATCTGGTAAGATTAATGTGCCAAAAGTCAGACCCAAGTTCAGTAAGAAGTGTTTTTTTAGACCAAGACCTGTCCATAAAGCAGACAGACACATCTCACAGCAGAGAACAACTTTTTTAAATAATTCTTTCTGGCTTGCTAATATTTGCTGCAAAATTTTAGACATCTGGGGAATACTGTAAATTTAACTCTATTCCTCCAAGAAAACATTTTGAAATCAAAGTCAACAAGACTTTTTCTCTGGAAGAAGATTTGAGGGTTGTTTTGGTTCCTGCACAGGACTTAGTGCAAGTCACTTCTGAGTGTCAGAGTTTATTGTATTTCTTGGATCTCCAAATGGAAACCAAGCTCATTCAAAATCCACCCCATAAAGGAAGTGCTTACAACTCCTAAATCATGACCCAGAACTCAGTATTTCAGGTCACTTATTTGCAAGATTAAAATCACTCACCTGTTGCAGTTCTTACTCAATGATGTGTGAAGTCACTACTTTCATACAAGGCTGATGTAACTCAGAAACCCAAATTCTCTCTTCCATCAGCACCAATCTGGGGCAACTGAGCTTTCAGTGAAGGAGCATAAATTCATGCAAATTGTCCCATGTTCTTAAAGCCACTGCTCCTGAATTCAGAATGAGAGTGCTACAGAAGCTAACCCAGGAAAGAACTGCTTTAACACGCTTAATGAAGAAATGAGGTGGAATTGAAATGAATTTTCACAGCAATCAATGCAATATTTCAACGTTTCCTTGAAAAGTCCAGCTCCTCTCCTGCCAGGTTACCCCTCTTCTCTTTCCCATTGTATTTCCATCAATTTAAAACTTAAATCAGCAAAACGATTGTGTGACTTTCAGAAATGCTTGAAAGCTATAAGCATGAAAATGTACTTTTTGTGGCTGTGTGCAACCATGAAACATTTTTTTAATGAAGAGATTGAAGTTGTATCTGCTCTCTTACTTGCCTGGGTTTGCTGTCATCAGAGCTGCACCCCCACTACTTTGTTATGGTTAATATGAAAGCACGCCTGGACTACAATGGATGGGTTTTGTCCTTCATTAGAATCATTGGTTTTCATCACACTTTATTTTCAGCAATTTTACTTTAAAATAACTCATTGAACCAAAGCCTACATTCTTCTCTTGTTCCAACACTAATCTCCTATTTGCCAGTCCTCAGGATTCACACATATTGCTATATTTGGTGTTATTCCTAAAGCTCTTCATAATTACACCACAATTAATTCCTTAAATTTAAAAGTGTTTTGAGCTCTCCTAATTGTAGAGACAACTTCAAGAATATTGCCAAAATAATCTAATGGTCTCCAAGTGACAAAGCAATGAACAAAAATCATTTTAAAATATAAAAAACCCTCTTCATAAGCCAATACCATATTTGTGGGGAGCCTGACTCACAACGAGTGCTGGTGTTTAGGAACATAAACTGCTCTTGTCACAAAGATCCTGGAAACTTTATACTTCTTAAGCTTAGGGAAGTCATGCAGGAAAAGTGCTAAACCCCCAGATGGATGCCTTGTTCACAGACATGCAGATCCTAGACTGGTTTCTTATCTCTTTAGCACCCCATCCATGAACTGGTCCTGCAGCTGGCACCCACCATCAGCTCCTGCTCCTCCAGTCTCCAAACAGGAGGCCAAGGCCACGTTCACACAGCCCAAGAGCTTCCATGCAGCACTGAATGCACCCTCCAACAGCCCCAGGTCAGCACAGGAGGGTCTGCAATCCCCTCTGTCCCTCTGCACCCTGACGAGGACACACCACTCTGGTGGCACCAGAACACAATGATGTGCCCAGGCAGAGACACCAACATCAGTTCAGAGGGAATCACCACCTGCACAGCACAAAGCACATGGGGCACACAAAGGAACACCTCTTATACACCTCAGAAGGAACAGGAGGTAGAGAATCTCCAGAGCACAGAGGAAACCTCATTTTTTCAGTCTGCTCCAAAGTGTCTCCTGAATGTAAAGAGTTCAGAAAGATCTGTGGTTTAATGGAGTCAAAACTCATTCTTCAGGTAGAAATAAACTGAGGTAAACAAAGTAAAGCCTTCTCCCCCCTCCCTCTGACAGCACTGAACTCTCAGAAAGCCTCTCCAGGACTGGGCAAGCAGAGCCTGGGCCACTTACTCAGGACTGGTAATGTACAAAGTCCCATCTGGGGAGTCCTGTCCTGTAACCCACTGCAAGGTCACCTCCACATCAGGCTGATTTCAGAGGCTGCACAGCACAGAACAGACTCTTTGGCTGTTCCCCTGATCCCAGAGAGCAAGACTCCCACTGCAACATGAGAGTTAGCCCAGTATTCTAATCATCACTCAGGCCCCAAAGAGCATTCAAACTGAAGAGATGGGGAAAAAAGAATCTTTTAGGAGATAAGCATAGTTTTGTCTCTGCATAATGAGAGTAAAACATGAGATATCTAAATCTTTATCCCATATTCATACATTTATAGCCAAAAAAACAAGGAACAATATCAGAAATGTTCCAAGAATACTATGCCAGCACTTATCTGGTGACACTTGAGATGAAGAAGATAATTGAAAGGATGATTGCATTGGGCTTGTTGTACTCCATTGATAAGAAAGGTTTTAGAGAGCCCATTCAGTATGCTCAGCCATGATACAAGATGCCAGGAGAAAACACAGTGCTGCAGCAGTGACAGCACCTTGGATCTCTGAAACATTAAAATGGAAGGAAGATAAAGCAGGCTCTGAAAGAAGCAATATTGGGCACAGTTTGCTCGATGACAAACGCTTGGACAAATATCTAGACATCAGAATACCTCTTAATCGCTGCCCTCTGTCACCCTGCATTCCCATGCAAAAATCTGCCTGTAAAGGAGAAGCCTGTGCTGTCCCTCCCCTTGGAAAAGGCCAGTAAGAAAATCACCAGCAGCCCAAACCCAAACCCTGTGTGGCTGTGCTCTCGGGATCTGCCAGCAGGGCTGACGTGAGGTCCAAACCCAGGAAAAACACGAGGTGATCACTTGTTTTCCTATTCTATTTATTAAACAGTTCTTCCTTGATTATAACTAAGCACTAAGTTTTTGCAATACTAGCAAAATCTGTAACGGTTTCTATAACTCTCATGATATTCTAAGCTAACTTCAGAGGCAGAGCAATTTACCAGAACTGCAGCTTAAACAAGTTTGAATTTCATTTGCTATATATATGAAGAGAATGCTCTTACTGAAAAAAGAAATGCATGAGCGCACATTAAAGCAGAGCTTTGATTCTGAACTCTTTATCCTGAACTCTGAACAATGGATACTTATGAATCATTTGTGCTGCATACTGAAGCCTTTTGAACTGGTAACAAGAGAAATCAGTTCTGCTAATGCATCTCTCATCCCAGATCTCTCACTCATCCAGATTTTAAATCTGAAACTTAGAAGAATAAAACCGTCTTTCTGGAAGGACCAAGAGTATTTTGGAAAACAGACTGGTCAGAGGGGAGGGGAATTTCAGGCTGGGGCAATAAGGAGGCTGTGTGCAGTTTCTGCTTTTCAAGACCAGATGTTTAACATAAATGTCTGACAAAGGTGGGGAAGAGGAACTGCAAAATGGTTTGTACTGCTTGCCTTTGGGGTCTGTCTGGGCAATGTTGTTACTCCGTGGTGCAGAGTGTCTGAACCATGGAGGTCCTAATGATTGGGATGACATTAAGTAAAATTTTGGATGTGGGCACAATACTGGATTACAGTTTAGGAACCTAACCCTTATGCTGGCATAAATTTGGTCCAACTAATGAGAAAAAAATAGTACCAGAAAGGTAGGAATTCTCTCTTAAGGAAAACCAGCCTTACTAGTACTAGAAAGTCTTTCTATATGACCCATCTTTAGTCCTTCCCTACTTCTTACTGCTAACAGAAAATTATCTTAGTCATGAAGGAAAAGGCTCCTACTTATGAATTTTATATTCAAGCCAGATGTAGCAAGTTCCATATTTGAGGATATGTTTCACAGAAGAGATCAAACTCAGATTAAAAGAGCTAGAAGTGCAGTCTGCAATGATGCATGGACAGACATGTGCCTCCAACTCCAGGGTTTTGAGAATTCCTTTTAAACAGGAAAGTGTGCAAAAAAAAGCTACTGAAATTTTATAAGAGATAAATTGCACAATACCAACCTGATTAAATTTAAAATGCTATCAACTTTTCTTAGAGTCTATAAGAGAGAACAGACCTGAATGGAGAGTGCAGCCATTGAAAATGCTTTCCAGGCAGGTCCAGACGTGTGACAAATGAATGTCCACATTAAATGACAATGTCACTAACGACAGAAGCATTGCAAGATCAAAGCAAGTGCACAATCAGAACGCTGCATTTCAGTGCAAATTCACCTTTAGTATTTAGAAGTGATGACCTCTGGGTGATGAAATGCCTGCAGTGTCCCAGGTGTCATTCCTGTGCCTGGCAGAGGCTGGCATCAGCACACTGCTGCATCCCAGCTCGTAGGTTCATGCTGCACTGCTCAGATGCCTGTGCAAGATGCACTGAGGTAAAACCAGGCCCATGGAATAACCCAGGCCCCTCTCCTTGCCCTGCAGCCACAGCTTCTCTGCAAAGCCCATTTCCTCTGGCAGGTTCCCAGGTAGATGTTTGTACCAGGGCTCAGCTGCCAAAAGCTGCTCAGAAAGGAAAGGTGGTGGGATGAAGCAGAGATCCCAAGGCAGCCTCAGGGCATGCTCAGCAGTGTCCAAGGGCATTGTCCAAGGGTGTCTGTACTGGGACACTGGGGAACTTCAGGGTCTTGCTGCCCCATCACCCCTTTTCCTTGTTCCTTTTCAGCAGTGACCACTGTCAGGTGTCAGCCCTGCCCATGTCAAAGTGCAGGTGAGCCTCTGCCACAGCCCTCTTCCTGCAGGGATGATTTGTGGCCAGGGTGCATTTAATAAATTACTGAAACCTCAACTTCTGGAGGCACCTGTAATCCCCAGGGTTTCATCAAATGCTCTTCTTACTCTCTTTTTAATTATACACATACTTAAGCTTAAACAGTGGTAGAATTTCCTAAATACGTGCCATAAATACTTTCACATGCCAAACTGAAAGCTTTTTCCCTCATGTTTAGTGACCCTCAAATCACACTTCTTTCAGATCACCCAACTGTTACAGTAATAGCAAAAGCAACAGGATGAAAATAGCAAAATTCCACGCACACTTTAGGCTATATTCACAAAAAGGAACAACCTCTCCCCTGAAATGCAGCCAGCTCTGGGCTAAAATTAATTTTTATTTAAGAAACAAAACAATTCCCCAGCAATTTTGGAGAAAAGACAAGTTTTGCAGAGGGCAGCTCTGCTCATCTGAAGCAAGCAGCAGAGTAATAGGAACGTCTTCCTGCAAGAGCAAGCCTGGAAGCCACCCTGCTTGCTAAATAGCACAGCATACTGAATGCTGCCTATAAAATCGGCCAAAAAAACCTAAAGAACGTGATTCTGCATTTTCCAGGAAGCTCCGAGTAAGATTTGGATAACCAAGGAGTTTCCCTGAAGATGGGACAAGAGCAGCAGTGAAGGAAGCAGAGAACGGACCCCCAGCGCAATGGTGCAAGTTCTCATTTGCAATGCTAGAGCTGCTTTATATGCTGAGCTCCCATCCCTTCAAGAGCAGGTCAATGTTTTAATGTGGATTGGGCACATAAATGCAGATCAATTTATGCATTAAAAAAAATCATCTACATGTGCATTTATTTCAATTTCATTTTAGTGAATCAGGTCCTGATTCAATGCTAACTGAAAACCCTTGAAATAACTGCGAGCTTGCTCATAGCCAATTCTGTGTCACCACTATGAAATTAGTAGTGAAATTAAATGGCTCAACAGTGCTAAGACATTCCCCAACTACTCCAGCAAGCAGTCGCTCACCTCTAAGGTTAACAGGATAAAGGCTGGATAAAGAAACTACTCATTATACCAGCTCTACAAAGAAGCAATTATGAGACTTTATAAAGTGGTTTCAAATATATTTTGCAAACTAGGACTCAGACAAATATTAGTGGCAGCAAATTACAGTACTTAGCAGAATTATCACCAGAAAAGAGACTCTTTTAATCTATGAAAAATATCAACAAAAGATGTAAATATGGACTCCTCGATGGGTGGTATATCTTGAAGAAAATATACATCTAATCTCACAGTGTGTTACCTCCAGTACCTGGAGAGAAGGTTAACAATTCAGAGCTGTTTCCTACAGCTATAGAATATATTTTGATGTAGATTTGTAGATATCACAGACTTAAAATCTATTGTATAATCACAGGGCAAGTGCAAGGAACCTGGGGACATACTTCTCCACAGTAAAGTGCTGGAACACTGGCTTTCATTTTAATCAATGCTACTCCCTGTTTTTAACAAATTATATTTCATTCTGTGGCCTTTAGGTTCTATTTTTCTGCACATAAACAGCAGCAGCGTTTTCCCCAGCACACGTCCAATTTGAGCTGAATCCTGGCATTACACAAGTGTTTATCTCCACGTGTGACGGGCAGCTGGGAGAGCACAGAGTCACCCTCACAGAGTTTCAAGCACCAGATAATGGTCTCCAGAGCAGCCCTGCCTGGATACCAGCAGATCTGCTGCTGCTCTGGGTTAAACTGCACCTGCCAGCAGCAAAGCTGTTGGTGATCCAGGGATTCACAATGCCCAAGCATTCCACTCCTCACAGGCCCATTGAGGAGGGGGAGTGGTGGGAACCAGCACCTGGGGGTGTCAAGCAATTACTGCAGATTAACACCAGGATAACAGAGAAAAATTTGCCCATCCTGTCACACATAGCTCATGTTCAAATACCCTGAATGTCAAGCTGCAATTCATGAAGTCAAAGATTTCTCCAGTTTTGCCCTCTCCTTGCTCAAAGCATGGAGCACCCCAGTGGAGACCAGTGCTTGTCCCACATAGCCAGCTACTGTCACAGGCAGAAGATGCTTCTGGGGCTCCCTGACATTTCTTTTTCTGCAGTTTTCAGTCCCTCTTTCATTGAAGGAACAATAGGCATGGTTTTAAATACCTTCCCTTAAAATCGCATGCAAAATGTTTTGGACAGTACTTCAGAAGATCTGGGAAGTGACCCTGATCACACGCTCCAAAAGGCAGAGGAGACAACTTCCTTGGCATGGCAATCACTGCCTCCCCCTCTTCCCCATGAGAGACCTCAGTCCTACCCTGAGCCCACTCCCACCCACATTTACCTGAAAGCTGTGGTAGCTGCCAGCAGCAAGAATCTGAAACTCTCTGCATTAACTGAACACATCTGAGAAGCAAGTTTCCATGGGTTCTTTAACCCTTCTTTGCTTCATTCATGTGGATTTGTGTTTGGCAAGCTCCAAAATATTCAGAGGTCAGGTTTTGGCTTAATTAAGAGACCACAAAAATCCAGACAGTCATCCAAACCTTCTGAGCCCTCTGAGTGTGGGAAAGTAAAGTAAGAAAATCACACAACAGCAATTCCTCTGAAGATTTCTCACGTTTCCTGTTTTGAACAAGCCTTGAAAATACCAAAACCTTTTCTCTCTCTCACATTGAACTTAAGCTTAATAGAGACCCCACCAAAAACTCAATGCAAAACACCTGAGCTCTGGTGCATTACCACTTGCAGCTGCTTCATTTTCCAGTATCACACAGTTGCTTTTCAGACTCCTCCTCAGGAAATCTGCTGGGGATATCACTTCTAGCTATGTTCTGTCACATACCACCTCTTCAGTTTCTTTCTCCAGTTCCTTCACTTTTAAAATCCATCTTCCTAAATTTGGAAAAGAAATCCTCCCCTTTGTTCCCTGGGTGGGTATAATTCACCCCTTACTTCTCCACATTTGCCATCTGACTCCTGAATGAAACAGCAGAGAGCTGCAGCATCAGCAGTTCCTAAAGAGACCATCCCTTTCCCTCACTGTTTGGATAATGGTTTCTCCACGAGATCAATTAAAAAAAGAAAATGAAAACAGGAATTGATACCCAAGCCTAGGCCCTTGCCCAAGCTGAGGGCACCAACAATTGCAGAGATAATTTAGTGGTGCTCTTCTGCCCTCATTTTGTCCATGTTTATTTATGCATCTTTCTGTTATAAGCATCCTACATTAGAGTCAATAGCCTACCACTGCTTATCAGAAAACAAGTGGAGCCAGACCTGGACTTCTATAAATAAGATTTACTCTATTGGCTAAATAATGACATCTAAACTGGTCTGATTTAACTGACTATGGCAGTTCTTAGAGCAAAATTTAATTACACTTTGTACTTATTACAGTTCCTTTGTGTGCCTCTTGCTTCCCAGCAATTTTGAAATATAGACTTAAGTCTGCTGTACAATACATCTCCATACCTATAGTGACATGTGCTAACAGATGGCACCACGAGCTCAGAGCAGCAGATCAGCGTGAGTTGTCAGTTTTGGTGGCCACGTTTTCCCTTAAGTTATCTCAGCCCAACAAAAAATGGCATGAAATAATCACTGCCCATTTCCCGCGGGCTGGGAAGAGCGTGACTCAGCAGCAGCGCTTTTTATAACATCCAGACACTTGACTTTCTAGAAATGCTTTTATATTTATGGAGTGCATTGGCCATGGAAGCCTGCTAAGTGAGGGATGCTCTGGGATGATGCTGCTCAACCATAAATGCAGCCAGAGCTCCGACATCTCAGGGCTGGGCTGGGCAGGCGAGTGACGCGCGTTTGTGTTCGTCGGGTAATGTTGCTTCGTAAAATTATATTAGATGTGCATTAGGGGCTGTAACAGAAGACAGGAAGAGTAAGGGATACACAGAAGCAGGAAAGAGAAGCACATGCAGGGGCACTGGAGAATGCTCACATGGTTCTGCCTCCCCGCCACTCTGAGCCATGGGGAGCTGCCAGCACCCTCCCCACCCACTCACACCACCCATCCAAAACTGGGGCACAAAACTGGGAAGGAGCCATGAGGTTTGGTGTCACACCTTACCTATGTGTTCCACATGCACTTTTTCCCATTCAGAGGAAATTTAGGGCTAGCCCAAGGTGGCGTTCAACACCAATGTTAAAAAACCCACACCATAGTCAAGATACCAGACTACAGACTACTAACATGATTTTAAAATGGGATGCCCTAAACCTCATCTTCCCCCCAAGCCCCCAAACTTCAGAGCCTTTTAGGACCTACCCTGTATGTTCTATCATGCTCTGATTGCATTTCCTGAATTCACACTCCAAACACATTCGTGGCACAGATTTGCAATGCCTGTGAACAGCCTCAGGGCTGGGAGCATGGGCTTCTGTCACCTCACCAGAGCCAGGTGTAATACCCAACAGCTGCCCAATTTCAACTCTGAGTTGACTGAAGAGCACCATGGGAATGTAGTCCTTGATGATGACTCCTCCTCTTCTTCTTCCCTCTCCCTGTCCCCAGACACACATTTTTCTGGGATCCTTGGACCAGGGGTGTTAGGTTGGCAGAGTCCAGGCTCTGTTGGTGCATTCCTAGGAAGAAGCTTCTTTCTTCACTGCCTTCAAGGACACAACTGTCTCACAAGTTTGGACTTTCATCTGGGGAAAACCCACAGAGGCTGAATTTAGCTACGATTAAATGTCAGTTTAATTAATGTAGGTTTTTCTGGTGCCTTCTGTTTTAGCTTTATGACTGCCCAACCACTGATTATTTATTAGTTTTAAAGGATTGATTGTTCTTCCATTGATGCCTGAAATCAAGATCTCAAAGCAACATCCTCCAAATCCTTCATGGAGGAGAATCTGTATTTTTTAGAATGATTGCTGAAACATTCTTAGTTTGTGTGTTTGCATATAGAGAATCACTTATGTGCAGCTCTAAATACGACTAAGTGGACTACAGACAGTTCAGAGGATGGGATGTTACTAGGCAGATAAGAATTTCAGATGCAAACTTGAAATTATAATTGGCATGTGAGCAGGTAGCAGGAAGCCATGTAGAATATATTTTCTGAAGATCTGCACTTCCACCATTTCTCTGCAGTGGAAATGCATCAGCACACGATTTTTACCATCAAAGCCCGCAATGTTGTAACCTACTGCAGAATTGTGGCCTTAGGGTTCAGTAAATTACTGTAAAATAATTTTAAATGTTTGCTGTTTTCTTTCAAAATGAAAAATACAGTGCGAAAACCTCAAAAAACATCACACAGAAATAGCTGGTTTGGTTATATTGCTGCATGAGTGTGGAAATGCTTTTAAAGCCTCTGTGCTGCTGGGGGGGTGCTGGGGGTGCTTTGGGGTCCTGGTGCTGCCACCAGGCAGGTGTGGCAGAGCTCCCCAGACCCAGCACCCTGCCCTGCCCACCCCATGGATGGAGGGTCTGTGCCTCAGGCACTCTTTAAAGAATACGTGCTGCATCCAACAGCAAAATTTTTCAATCAAGGCCAAGAAGAAGAAAAATTCTGCAGGAAGATGGGTCTAGTTTTAATTACAGCAGCACAAATACAACCCTGACAAACCCCTGCAGAATAGACACCTCTTAGCATTTCCCTCTCAGAACCACAGCAAAAAACACATGAAAGGTCATATACAAGATAGGATTTGACACAATAAGATTTCACTCCCATGTTAATGCACCTCAGATCAAGCCTGCAAAAGTGAAATAATAAATTTAGGAAAACAAGCAAAATGACCCTACTGGTTGGTTGGTTTTCTAGATACCATCTACATATTTTAGAAACGTACAACCTTCTAATAGAAATGAATAAACTACTCAACCATAAAGTTGCTATAGAAGATATGCTTGTTCTGATTGGAAAGGGCATCTGCTATCTGCAATATTGATAATACTTTTCAAATTTCATCTGCTTTTGTTTGCATTCTGTGTCGTCTGTTTAAACACACTGGGAATAATAATGAATCCCAGCATTATCTCCACTTTTTCAAGGCCGAACATATAACTTTATCACAAAAATAATTAAAATTCTTTGGCACTCTTGTATCTTTTCCATTAAACGTTATCAAGCAGTGACAATAAACTAACATCAGTCCAAGGCTGCCCATATGCTGCTTTTAAAAAGAATGTATTTGTCCCAGGGTGAGAGACATGAATTTTGTGTTTACAGGGTCAAACAATTCCAAAGTTTTTTACAGTGTAAGGACTAAAAAATCTGTGCATGCACACACACATGCAAATGCACAAACACACAGCTGAGGATATTGGGTTCAGAGGGAACACCTACAAACTGTTTTGTTAAAACTTCCATTCACAGGCAAATCTTAGCAGCTTAATAATTTGGAGAACTAAAGATATAAATATTTTGCATACTTGTTCAACACAGTCAATCCAATAAATGATGCTCTGAAACATTCTTGGATGTCAGATGCAGTTAATCTCAGACAAAGCAGTGATTTATTTCCTGAAGTGAATTTCATATATAGAGCTATATATTGTCTCCTACACAAAGGAATGATGTTACAACTTTATTTCGAAAATCAATAATATTTTGAAATTAATTATATTAGTTTTATCATATTTTAAAAATCCCTTTTCCTCTTTTATTCAAGGTAAAGAAAACTAAAACATTCTCTGATAACCTTTGCTTAATATTGATTAATACCGGTTAGTTATTTTAGAAAGAAGCCACCAACACTTCATTTTTGACACCTCTAATTATTTGCCAGTGAAAACCAGTGCAGGTTTTACAATGCATTGCTACAATATCTAACTCCAAAGTCTTTATGATTTTTATAATCTGTGCTAACTTCTGCTTAAAATGTAGTAAAGCAATGATGTTGATCTCATTTCAATAGCACATACACAGTATTGCATAGTAATGCACTGGCTTTTATAAGCCAGGAAACAGTACCAACTCACTAAACAGATCCATCAGGATAATTGAAGAACTCATTTCAGGAGAACTCCCATATGAAGGCAGAAATGTTAGAAGATGTTAAATTTTCTTTTTGTGTATTGTTGGCTCGCTTGATAAGCAGAAGCAAGTTTATACAGCTCTGCAGCTAGTGTAGAATGCTTAAGCAAGAAATCCATAACTTTTAATATGATGAGATTGTCCTGCTAGGAGAGATGGATTTTTTCCAATATCACTGCTAACAAACAAGTAGAGTTTCCTGTATCAGCACATTTCTGTTTCTACTCTGCAGCACACATGTGCTTCATTTAGAAACAATACATGGCTCAACATTTTTGGCATGTTAAAAATGAGATGAGTGCGTTGGACTGGCTGATGGACAGGTATCCTAACAGGTTTCTTTGGAGAACAAGTACAAAATCTTATACAGATAGACACACTGACAAGGTTGAGAAAACAGGGAGGGGGAAGTGTGAAGTTATTTGTGTTAAGTTCCCTTCCAAGATTTAGTGGCAGTGTTACTTACTGGAGTGACTGCTGGGTGGACAGATAATGTCACGCAGTGTCTTATTACATGATTTCAAACCCCTGTGCACAATCTCACTTCCTGCATGAAACTTAAATATGTTTCAGGTAGGAGCTAAATAAAAGACATTACTTTTCATCTGCTTTTTCACTTAATGCTAATATAGTCACTTGTCAGTGAATGTAAAAGTAAAGGAGACAAGGGTTTATTTTTATACCTCACAGAGCAGCAACTGGTGATTTCCCTTAGATCATTGCTTTTGTGTGTGCAGGCACTAAGCTTTTTTCTTTTAATATTTTAGACACACTTTATTTTTTATTCAAAACAGTTTTATCCCAACCCTGACATGCCGATATTGTCAGGAAAGGAGGTGTGATGTTTGAACGTTACTGGGTACTTTTCTCATCATACCTTATGAATGTAGGTGGTGCAGCTCATTAATCCTGGAGCTAATCACCAGGCTCACAGCATTCATTCCTTGGAAGGTTTGGCTGAAGACAGGAGGCTGGCTCACTTGAGAGGATCCATGCACATCTCCAGGAGCAGTCAGTGGGGACGTGGAGCTGAGCTGCTGCTCTGATGGGGCTGCTCGGAGCAGCCCAGCTCTGCAGGGCTGCAGGGCCCTTCCTGGGCCAGCCACACCCCAAGTACCACACAAGGTGTCCCACTCACAGTGAATGAAAACGTGCTTTCTCCCTAGGCACTGTGATTTATGTTCAGGAAAAGCAGCATGGAGACCTATCAAATCTCCATGAGGCACCTTGTGAAGGTGAGGCAGAACTCAGGTTCCTCCTGCCCCGCAGCACTGTGCCCATGGGCAGGACAGGGGACTGCTCCTTCTCTTCTGATGGCCCTCTGGGCTGTGATGAGAGGCTACAGACACCAGAGCATCCTGGAAAGCCATCAGTGTGGCAAGTGGCACATGGCATGGCCAGTCTTGTCCCTACAGCACACCTGGGATGAACCGGATTCCAGAGGTGCCATGGGATGAGCAGAATGCCAGGGTTGCCATGGGATGAGCAGGATGCCAGAGGTGCCATGGGATGAGCAGGATTCCAGAGGTGCCATGGGATGAGCAGGATGCCACGGTTGCCATGGGATGAGCAGGATGCCAGAGATGCCATGGGATGAGCAGGATTCCAGAGGTGCCATGGGATGAGCAGGATGCCAGGGTTGCCATGGGATGAGCAGAATGCTAGGGTTGCCATGGGATGAGCAGGATTCCAGAGGTGCCATGGGATGAGCAGGATGCCAGGGTTGCCATGGGATGAGCAGAATGCCAGGGTTGCCATGAAATGAGCAGGATTCCAGAGATGCCATGGGATGAGCAGGATGCCACAGGTGCCATGGGATGAGCAGGGAGCCTGTGCCATGCAAGCCTTGGAGAGCAGGGCTCCTGCAATAAGAGCATAATTCAGAGCCCTTCCTGGGCTGGTGCTCAGGAGAAGATGAGAACAAGCTGCAAGCCGTGGCATTGGTGGCCATGGGAGCACCAGGATGAGAGCAGTCCCCTGTCACTTTGCTTTCAGCCAGCACACAGCATGATCTGGCAGGACAGACCAGGAGCCTTCACTCCATTAATTATCAGAGTGTTGCAGCTTCAATCCCTTGCTTTCTTTTTCACCTTCTTCACTCTTTCTACCTAACCTCCCTTTGGTTTTCTCAAGTATGCACGCCTACTCAATTCAATTAGCCTTGGATACAGCACCGAGGCCTCAGATACCTGTAGTCATTATCCCAAGCACTTTTCATAAGAGTATGGATATTAGTCCCAAAGTCCTGGCAAAATTCCAGCTAAGCTAATGTATTTACAGCCTAACCTCCCCAAATGTATCTCTTAGTTTTAAATAGGGGAGTTATTCTTCATTTTCCCTCCTTACTTTGCTGCGAATAGTTTCTCATAGAGTTAAACTTATTCCCCATGGCAGAATAATGCAGGATTTTTCAGTCTTACCGCCTTGCAACATTTGGTATTTTTCTTTAAGCTGCAGCTTCTGGACTCCTGAGACTGCAAGAATCCTGGTTCCCAACCCCTCCCTTTTTTTTTAAAAGCAAGCCGCTAATCCCTGTGTAAAAAAGCTTAAGGCACAAAGCTCCAAAACAACTAAAAGATGCAACTCGACATCTATTATTATCTTTAAAATATCCCGTGAATTTAAATTAATTCTCATCTTGTCTGAGTCCTGCCCCAGACACATTCCTGCAGCTGGTGCTGCCAGTGGTGCCGCAGAGCTGGGGCTGAGAGCAGCTCTGTCCATCTCTGCCTCCTCTTTGCTCCTCAAGCCCACTTTGCTCCCAGTTACACCAGCAGCATCCCTGGGCTGCCTGACTGCAGCCGTGGCTGCAGGGGACACCTCCTGTGTCATGTCAAAATGTCTCAGTGCATGCAGGTAAGGAGACAGACAACACCTACACCTCTGTGGAAGGGACGTTCTAAGATGCTTTCTCAAGATTCTGGCTGGTGAGGGGTTTGTTGCCCAGCCTTTGTCAATGCTGAGATGCAGCAGAGCTGTCTGAAGGGAGGTGCCCAGCTCCCTTAGGGGCACAGAGCTGCCACATCCTGGGTGCTCAGCCCACCCCTCCCTGGGGGACATTCCAGATTTACAGAGCTGGCTCCATGGAAGGAAACCCGCCCATTCATACTCCAAGGGAATCACATTCAACTCCTCCTTGCTAGGTTTGATAGATTTTCTTGACAGGGAGATAATGGGGCATTTTGGGCCTCATCCTTTTTCTTCAATTCCTTGGATTTAGCTGGAATTCCTTGGAGACTAAACCAGGCAAGTTTAAATAGCATTTCATTTCATCTGTGGCTTGCTTTACTGGGGTACTTTCATGACAGACTCACAAACATTATTCATTAGTTTGCTCACCTATCCGTACCCCTACCCCAGCTACCCAATATTCGAAGACAATCAGCAAATTAATGATTTCACATTTTCAGCCCATTAAATTATTTATTGCTGGTGTCAATAGAAAGTTTTTAAAAGGTAAAATATATTTGTATATTGACTGCCAATTCTACATGGATGTAATGGCACCAGGCAGTGTACCACATCATGAAATAAAAATTAAATTGTAGTTGGGCTTTTAAATCAACTCAATTAAAATAAAGAGATTCTTGGCTTGATATAGGGAAATATTTGTATTTCCAATTCTATTTGTTAATACATTGACATATGTGCTATTTTTTAAATGTAGCACTAAGTGCACTTTCTGTCAATGCCATAGATTTTTTAATAGACTGAGAAAATGCATTTCATTTCTTCTTATTTTCCTTCAATACATCATTTGGTTCTGCTTTTTTGCCTGCATGAAATTCATTTTCTAATGGAAATATTTGTTTTGTAAATCAAATATGTATTATGCACAAAATGCAAAGCACAAATTAAATTATGTTAATGAAATGAAAGAGATATGAAATGCATATTTCATGGACAAAACATAACCTCAGCAAACAACCATTTCTTGATAAAATCTTTAAACACAATCTCATTCTGTGACAGACATATTGTTAAAGCAGATAGCACCTCATTTAAATGGTTTCCTTTAATATTAGTGCTTAGTATATAATTGTAAATAACTTTTGGGATGAAAAACCAATAATGAAATACTGTCTTTAATAGTTTGCTATTGATGTCAGCATAAAATTTGTAGTAGTTGAATATTGGAAATTGGGAGAGCGCACACATATAGTCAAAAGCTGTAAATGATTGCATATTTAAATAGAGCTGACTAAGGCAAAGATGTTATAGATATTAGTAATAGGCAGAAAATTATGCTGACCTAACATTATTTGACAAAACCCACTGTTTTAAATTATATATTGGTTACACTTAATGAATAATAGATTCTGTAGGTGTTGTTTCCCAGATCACAATGCTGATGGCACTATATGTTGGAGACTTCTTCATCTTCCTTCTGACAATAAAGCAGGTAGAGCCACAAGGGCCACCAAAACACAAAATTTCATCCATGGGTCTCCAACCTAGCTTGGTCTTCTGCAGGACAAACATTCCCAAAGACAGAAAGCAGGAGACATATTCCTGAACAAATGCAATGCAAGAAAGAGCACTTGACATACAGGAGGGGATTCCAGGCAGGCCTTGGGTTGCTATGCCCCCCTCAGTAGCAGGGTCATTACAGAGATCCCATTTGTTGGGTTTCATCACTGTGCTGCCATCAGCCAGATCCAATGGGCTGGTTCACATCTGTGGCATAAATTCCTCTGTCCTCTCTGCCTTGAGCACACATGAAATCAGAACAGAGACAGCCCTCGATATGTAAGCCAATTCTCTCAGGCATTTTAGGGCAGCAAAGAATGTATTAAATCACCAAAGGGACATCTGTCTTCTCTATTATATTATTTTTATGAAAAATGCTAAGAAAGAGCGAGAACATGATGCAGAGTAAAAAGAACCAGACCCATAACTCAGATGATCATTAGAGCTGGGAGATGCCTGTAATCTAACAGGTGATAAGAAGACCAAAGCATTTATTTGAATGTTGCTATTCTTTGTGTGAAAGCAGGAGAGCTATACATAATTAATTGGGATCTGCTTCATTTTCTGAAGGAGAACATATTTGTTTTTATATTAAGTATTACAGAGGACACTTAAGATTCAGGCACCGATACCTGATAATTGTTTATCGTGATTTTTTGCAAAAGGGAAGCAAGATTGATGGACAAACCAGGAGAGTGCTGTCTGAAGGCCTTTGCCTTGTAAGTCACTGTGGCTTTAGTTCTTAGCCCAGTATCATAACTGGCCTGAGGCTAGTTGGCAACTCATTCTATCTTTGCAGTGTGTGATACTGCATATCCGTATCTGCACTGATTTGTTTAGAGCTGCTGCCTTTGAGAGCAGTGACAACAGAGCAGCAGTGGTGGAAGTCCTCCAATCCTTTTTGGAGGTGCTCAGAGCCACCTGCCCTGTGCCCTGGTGAGATGTCAGTCCCCACTGTGGCACGGGGTGCTCAGTGGGGCCGTGGCTGGGCTGCAGCACCCTGAGCAATGGAACACCCACACTGCTGTGACACCCAGAGCACTGCCCATGGGAGCCTGGACCAGATAAGAGTCAGATCACAACAGACTACAATAGGACCAAAAAATTCATAAAAACCACAAGCCTGCCTCCCAGCTAATAAAATATTACCCCAAGGTTCAAACTGCCCCCCAAGGGCTGCTTTCCCCTCTGCCCCTGCACAGCCCACTGCTGTTGCACTGTGCTTCACCACCACACTGCCTGAACTTTCCCATCCCCAAACAGCCTCTCCAGGCAGGAAAATACCCCCAAAGTGACAGATTGCCTCAGGCTGGGCCTCTCTCCACCATGTGTGCTGCTCCAGCATCTCCCTGTGGCAGCAGCTCAAGCCCTGCTGCTGCTGAGGATGTCTCTCCAAGAAGGGAGGCTTTGTGCCATCCTCTGTGTGCTGTCAGCCATCGTGGTTGAGATAACTTTCCACTTTGCTCTGAGACACAGACAGGTGCCTTTAGCAATGTTCACAACAGCCTTGATATCAAATGCATAACTCTGAGATAAGCTTGGCAATAAATGCATGTGGCAGCACGACAGCAGAGACCTGTGAAGCTAAAGAGGGCTCTCCCCATCCCTACATTAAACTATTTATTTATCATACCTTCCCTATTTCCCTTCATCACAGGCACCTCAGCACTGTGATGGATTCATGGGGACAGAGGAATGAAGCATCCCTTTGGTGAGTAAAGCAGGTGACCACATTCTGCACACCCTTCAGGGCAGGACGGGCACAAAACCTGCTCAGGACCCCCAGAAATGGGTGGGCTTTGATTGGCTGCACAGTGGGATCTTGGACAGGAACAGGGTACAAATGCTGTTGAGTTTAAAAAGAGGACAGCAAAATGTCTGAATGAGATTAACAGTACAGCCTGCCTTTGCTTCTGGCATAACAAAAAAATGCAACCAAAATAAACAGTGCAGCTGTGTGAATCTGAGCTCCTTTTGAACCAGGCCATCAAACTGTCTCTCTGCCGTAAAGTAAAAACCTTCCAAACACTTCCAGAATCTCCAGACTTGGCAATTTCCCCAGGATAACCCAGTAAATTGCTGGGGAGAAAAAAACAAATTATCCCATGTATCATAAAATAGTGGAATTTTATCCCAAGCAAAGGCCAAAAGCTCCTCCAGAGGGAGAATCCAAAGCCTGATCTCCAGATAGAGCTGAGGAAGGGTTTCCTCCCAGTGCATCGAGGAATTCTCTGTGTTCACAAAGCATTTGACTGGAACACAGTAACACAGAGAAGGCATGCTAGGGAGAAAATGTCTCCAAGGAGTGCCAGGAGCTGGGAGCTCATGGAAAGCAATCTCCAGCTATTGAAGGTGGCTGAGTCACTGCAGAGCTGCTGATGTGGCATCAGTAGCCACCTCCATGTGGTCAAGCCAAGCTGGGTACCATCCTGAGCCATGAAACCAATTCCAGATTTCCTATTTGTTATTTGAGTAGAAACCATGAGATAAACTATCCTGAAACAATGGAATTATGGATATTTAAATCAGAGTAAAACCTGCTCCCTAACATATCCATGGTGTATATACCACCTATAGAGGAATAATAGATGCTAAATCTAAGTTGTGCTTCCTACACTTATTTCATAGGAAATACAATTTTTTATCTATTTTGTCAATTTTCTGAAATGAATCTTTCCCTTTTTCATTATCAAATTTCAATCTTATATCATTTCCAGCACCACCCCAAGCCATTCTGGAGTTCTCGTTTACATCACTAGAGATTAATATTAGGTGTTTGTAAAAGGAGGATATTAGCTTCTCCCTTATATCTGTCAAAATTAATAACTTCTCTATCACAGATAACTCCAGGTCAATATTAGATTCATAGATGTGGCCAGAAATAAAATGTATGGAAATATAATATCTCATTTATAAGTATCCAAAAAGGGGGGGAAAAAAAGAAAAAAAGTGTTTTCATTATTGAAATTTAGACTGCAACTGTTCTAAAGATCAAAAGACTTTGAGGGCTGAACATATCTGCCATATG
Source organism: Erithacus rubecula (assembly GCF_903797595.1). Lineage (NCBI taxonomy): Eukaryota > Metazoa > Chordata > Aves > Passeriformes > Muscicapidae > Erithacus > Erithacus rubecula. The sequence goes on along the minus strand of NC_136664.1, from coordinate 14,243,702 downwards.
GCCTTAGCCTTTCAGATAGAAAACAAATTGGAGGTCAGCCCAGGGGAGAAGAGAGAAGTGAATTTTCTACAAGTAGGGCAAAGGAAGGCATCAGGATCCTCTCCCCATTGTGTTTGTGTTTCAGTCTAAATGTATATTGTGGCCAGAAGAAAGGCTCCAGACATAAATGTTTGCTCAATGATTGATGTAAATACTTGGGTGATGATTGATAATGGCTGTGTCTGGCAGATGTCCACCTCCTGCACGGCTGATCCACTGTGGTACCTCCTGATGTTGTGCTGATTTAAAGGGAATAACACCTTCAAAGTGACCATATTGCAGCAAGAATATCCTGTGCTCTTGGTCCAGCAGAGACTATGTTGATTATGTTTGTTAATGGACCATACTGCTGTTTCCTCAAATCTACTGATTTAAGAGCATCAGCAGACACAAAGCTCATCTGTGGCCTGGTGGAGGTAAGGAAGCTCTTGGCTGACTCCCATGGAGTTCTCCTGACTGAGGACTCTCTCAAACCCCAGGCATGTTTCAGAGCTGTATCAGAGACAGGCAGTGCTGAGTGTGCCCTGTGCACTGGAGTCCAGCTGCTCTCTCACAGTCCTTAAACACAGAGCAGGCCAGGTAACTTCCACACTTCTGATGTGAACATAATTCTAATTTTGACTGGCTTTCCTGGCTTCCCAGCTGGCTGTCCCCATCTCAGCACTGTGACCACAGAGGCAGAGCTCAAAGCCTTGCAGAGTGTGGGCTCAGGAGAGGAAGATGAAAAGAGCTTTGCCAATGCAAAATCTATTTTTTACGTAGGTTTCAAGGGAGAAGGTGAGATAAATATATGCTGTGGGAATACAACAGAGGAGAAGCTGTATGAGTTATGTTTTCAGAAGTAAATAACACTGGAGCCAGTGATTTAGAGGTTGTTAAATGAATTTTCTCAACTATTTTATTCACTGTGATCAAAATTATATCAGTGATGTTCTTACTAATATATCCCATTTGGCTCAATAATCTTTTATTTGTAATTACAGGTGAAAAGGTCATTTTTAAGAAAGTCTGTATGGGCTTTAAAGAATTATGCTGTTTTCACTTTGTTTTCATAAGCAATTGAGGATAGAGGGCAAAATTAACTAATGCTATTTTCTGTGAGAAAAATATTGAAACATCCTCAGTTCATATCCTCATTGCCCAGAGGAGTTTTTGCTATTGCTCTTCTTCAACCCCTGGCTTTGTGCTCCCTGTGGCTGTGTGGGCAGCGTGGCACCAGACACCAGCCTGCCCCTGGGGAAGCAGCATCTCCCCCCTTTTCTTCCTCATCTCCTCAAACTCTGGATGACCCACAGTAAAACCCTTTTAACAAGGCCTCGTTCCTTGCCGACCCAGTTAAAACTCTGCACAAATAAACACGAGCTGTTCTTTGTTTTTCCTGTGGCTTTGGGACCCGTTTCAAGCATGCCCTACCTGGGTGTAAGGCACAAGGAAGGCAGAGCAAAGCAGCCAGCTGGGAAAAGAGTTGTCTTTAACAGGAAAACTGCCAGGGAGGGACATTAATATCCATATTCTTCTTGGGTGTCTTGTGCTGCACTGAGATCACAGTGCTCACATGCCTGACCCCAAGTGAAGCTCTGGGCACTGGAGGCAGTACAGACATAGCACAAACACCCCTCAGCTCCGTGTGATCCCCGCTGTCTCCTTGTCTTCTGGATGCTGAAATGCAATTTCCACAAAGGACCACGTTTCTGCACATTCAAAATAAGTGAAGTCCTCTGCATCAGCCAGTGGGTGCTGAAGGTCAAGTGGAAGCAGGGCCTGGGGACAGGGACCCAGGGACAGGCACCCAGCTGGCTGCTGGCACTGCTCTCTGCACAGGTCCCTGGTGAGCAGGCACATCCTTCCCTCTAAGCACCACATCGATGAAAAGCTGCATCTGGATGAAGGAAAGCGTTCCCTGACCCAGCTCACCACATTTGGGTTTGAAGTGCTGTTTGTCACCACTAAGCACTCCTCTCCCCACCCAGGAGTGCTGTTTCTCCCTGGATCTGCTCTCTGCTTCATAGGGTGTGAATGCCTGGAACAGCCACGGTGCAGTAATAATTGTTATTCGTGTTTGGCTCCTACTGGGGAAACACAAAAGCTGCCACATGAACTTTTCTACTTGAAGATGATACCGACATGTATATTACTTCAAAAGATGGGGAATATGTCTTTGTGACCTAACCTAGCTGAACTCACAAAAACAATGGCATCTCTTTCATTGGGAAGAGTAAAGTACTGAAACAGGATTCAGAGATCAATTAATCAGCCTGTTCCCTCATGTACAAACACAACCCTTAGACCTCAGATCTGAGAGCTTTACACACACCTCTGCAAAAACATTCCCCACTGTAGTTGTTTTTCTTAACACTGGAAATTAGAAAAAGAAAAAACACATTGTTCCTTCAGTATCAATCATCTTCAAATACTGGGCGAGGGTTGAGGGCCTACAAGTTTAACCTCTAGGTTCAGAGGACTTAGAAAGGAAAAGAAGAAGGAGGAGGAGGAGGAGGAGGAGGAGGAGGAGGAGGAGGAGAAGGAGGAGGAGGAGGGCTCCATGTCTGATTTTGCACTGAGGTGAGGGCAGAGAGAGTTCCCTCATCTGAGCAAGGTAGTAATGGAAAAAGAGGAACCTACAAAAAAGTTAAGAACTGCAACAAATTACAGATGGCTTCTAGCAGAGGCTTTGGCAAAAAAACGCAATTGCAGCTGCTTCCTGAGCAGCCTGGAGACCCCCATCCCTCCCTCATGGATGTTTACAGGACAGGTGGAGTGAGACTCAGCAGCAAGTGAGAATAACCTGTCCATGAGTACATGGAAGATTTACAACAGAAAAACACTTCTGGCCATCAGAACAGGGAGATTTGGAAACATCTTTCCAAGATGATCTGTTCTAAGATGCCTCCTGTGCAGCTGATCATGGAGTTCAGTCTCACATTCTTGCAATATCAAGACCAGAGATTCCTTCACATTCTGTCTTCTTCTGAGGGAGAAAAGGAGAAAAGATATAACAAACCAAATTATCTTCAACAAGTGAAATGGTGCATTTGATGGACATTGTTGTGCAGGGCTAAGTCTGCAAATATCCATTCACATTTTTAAATGAATTTACTGCAGCCACATCTATTTCCCCCTGGGATTTGCTTTCTGCACACTTTTGAGCAATCAAGTTTTACTGGGCAAATGTTTGCACAAGACAAATTTCAAAATTGCATGCAGAGACAGAATTTTTTGTCTTTTCATGCCAAACATGCTTGTAGGCTTCTCCAATGAGCAGGCAGAAACAATATCATGTGATTTATCTGACCCATCACAACCAACGCACATACCTTGACTAACGAAGATCAGACACCCACAGTTGTTTGTGATCAAGACACAGAGTTGTTTTTTTAATTACAAAGCTATCCATCAGTAATTTCAAATAATAAGTAAATTGGAGGGAATTGTGATCTGTCTCCAGATAGTCTGTGAGCAGAGAAAGCAGCTAAATTTGTTGAATAAATTATTCATTATGGATTATTCGCTCAGCTCTACTGCAATAGCAGTGACATTGTTTAATTTAATAGCACATTAAGGGATCTTTTTCCTTACACAAATGAGTGCATTGCTCCCAGCAAGTTGACTCTTGAAGATGCAATACTGGAAACCTGTGAGAGCAGCCACCCCTGTCCAAGGCTTCAATTAGGTTTTGAGCAGAGAGGACCCTCATAATACACCACTGACAATATTTGGCTGCAGCCCTTGTGTGGGGATACAAATGTGCTTGTCAGAACACGGGGCTATGCAAGTCCTGGAAAAAGAACTAGAAACCAACCACTTCACTTTGAAATTGACTGTGCTTTGAGATGGATCTGAAAATACCAAAGCCAACAAGCCAGCTTTTATTCAGATCTCATCTGACCCTGGAGAAGCAAGTGCATTTTATCTGAGCCCTGTAAAGTCTGGCAGCTCCTTTTCCCTTCCCCAGCCATGCTGGAGCTCAGAATCCACAGCCAAACTCCAGAATAGTGAAACTCTGCCAACTAAACCAACCCTTTCTGAACATCCTCTGCAAGAGTATCAGTCCTGTTGGTTCTGTTGATTGTCTTGATTCTCCCTGGAGACAACATAAAGAATGGTGAGTATCTGTATAGCTCATTTACAGCTAGCTACCTGTAGAGGAAACTTCCCCAGGGACTTTTTTTCCTCTGAGAAATTAAGATCTTCAAAGTCCCAAGGACCTTCTGCACAAACAGCTGTAAGACATTGTGACAGGCTGGCCTGGCCCTATTTCCTGATCACTTTTGCAGATGTGGCTCACCCAGACTCTCACTCTCCATGGCACCCAGGGCTGAGTGGGGAGCAAGGGGTGACACACAGCCCTGGCTCCCCCCTCCAACACCACTGCTGCCTTCCAGTTCACACCCAGTACTTCCAACAGAGCACCACGATCATTTTTGGAGCCTAAAGCAGCCCATGGAGGTGAGGGTCAAGCACTGGCCAGCCACAGGAGGTGGCAGATGCTGAGCCCCTAGAATCCTTCGTGCCAAAAGTGAGGTGTTTGTGGGATGCTGGTGTGTGTGCCACACACAGACATGGGGAAGGGCTCATGCAGGTGAGGACAGGTTAAATTTCAGCCAATGATGGAAGGAAAATAAATAATGCACACCCTTCATCTGGGTTAAGAACAGCTGAAAAAAGCTCTAGTGAGTGAACACATCAATGGAACTGCATTGCCCATTCATGGATGAGAAATGTCAGGTCCTGAAATACCCTGAATCTGCCCCAAATACAAACACACAGAGAAACACAGATGCATGCAGAGATCCCCGACCTCTTCTGATTTATCTCCTCATCATTTTTGATGCTGTGTGCTGTTTAAAAAAGGGCCCCCCGAGCAAAGACCTGTGGGCAGCAGGTACAGTGCTGCCTCCCAGGCAATTGTGTTAGAGCAGACAAGAAACAGATTTCTCAGCCCTATCAGTTGCTCTGCAGCACAGGGCATTGCCTGCTGGCTGTGCCCAGGGTCCATGGTGTCACAGGCAGGCAGTGCCTGGGTGTCACTGTGCTGCTCTGTGCCAAAAGGGGAGCACAGCAGCCCCAGTGCAGCAAGGTTAAGCACTCAAACACATGATTAAGGAAGGTCATGACCATTAATGCTGTGGCAGATCCTCATGGAATATTCCCCTTCTCTTGCAATGGTTTTTTTTTTTCAGCTGGCATTATAACTCAGAATTGAAAACAAGGTGGAAAACCTTCAGTGGCCAGTTCAGGGCTCAGATGTCTGTTATTTATGTATACAGGTGTTATATATATATATATATATACATATATATATATATATATATATATATATACACACATACACAACTACTGTATAGATCCCTGGTCATTCCTGCACTACATTACAGCTATGAAACAGAAAGATGAATGTGGTCAGGGAGTAAACCTCAAGAAAAGCCATAAGACACCTACCAATACCAGAACGTTAGGGAAAAGAGAGGACAATGCCACACAAATCTTTGAGTCCCAGCAGAGCCAGCAGCCAGTGTAAAGTGAGTCCATCCATCCAGGCAGGTGCAGTCCTTTCTCCTTCCCTCCTTTGGTTTATATCCCCTTCTTCAGGTACTGTATTTAATATTTAATATATATTATATTTTTATCTGTTAAGCTACAATGTTGCATCCAGTTTAGCCTCCCTGTTGCCCAGTTATGCCTCTAAGCATCTATACCATATCATTCTGCCTATAACCTTAAAATTGAAATGCCATGTCATATTTTCTACCAACAGCAGCAAGCGTTATCTTACCTTACATTCTATTATATCATTGTGCTTTCCTCCCTGCTTGATAAGCTGTCAATATTGTTTTGGCATGAGAAATTTCCATCTCACGCATCAGATGATCTCCATGACCTTTAAGCCAGTTGCCAGTAAGATAATTTACTCACATTGTTGTGACAAAATAATATCTCCTCTGCTCGGGTCACATGACATGATCATTACATGATTTTTCCAAAAAATTATTAAATTGTATACATTTTGGGGGTGAAAAACCTGGATGGAAAAGTGAAATTACTAGATTGCTTATCATTTCAATTAGGTACAAAGAGTTAAAAAGGCTACTTGCCACTACATCACCCATGAGCACATCCTGAATTCCCCCACTGCACATAACTCTCTTTCTAACTTCAGTCACTCTTTTCACTTTTCTTGCTTTAACTGCTCATCCTTTTGCAAAGAATGTTTTAATACAATCGTCTTCACAGTGTCTTGTATTAGCAGGAGGATGTGATCACAAATATCACATCCTTTTGGCATCTTTTTGGCTCTCTGTGCATAACAAAAATGTCAAACAGATTTTAATGAAAGGCTGCATGCTTGTGGGTATTGACAGTTTGACATAGAATCCTAATTTTCAGATGTCTTGTTCTTACTGTTTTTAACACAAATACTTGCAGGATAAGAGCAAGGCACCACAACTGCAGAGAAATGGTATTTATATAATGTCCTCCTACTCTCACTGGTTCTGCTCAGCAGCTTGCTCAGTTTCTGTGGGGCTTGGCCTGGCAGTTTTTGTGTCTTGGCTACAATGATGTCCAACCCCAGTTTGGAAACCAAATTATTTCCTTTCCTCACCCACAGTGCCTGGGCTGCTCCCTTGTGGGTCTGGGGACAGCTCCAGCCAGAAGTGGGGCACAGCAGGCAGGGAAGGGGTGGAGAGGGGTGTTCCTGCAGGAAATGCACCCTCACATGCTGCATGCCAACTTCATGGGCTGCAGAGACCAGAGGAACCAGGGGCATCCCATGGAGAGCAGGGGGACCAGGAGAGGGCTGTGCACCACAGTCCCTTGAGGAACCCATGCACAGGGAATGCACATGAATATATGTTTGTATTTATTTATTTAACTGCAGGTGGGCTTCCTCCTCCTACTCTCTCTGTGCTGGAGTGAGTGACAGCTCTTTGTTTCACTGTAGAGAAAATGTCAAGACTCCAGGAAAGGGGCGTGAGGCTCCCTCCATCATTTCCCTCAAGTACTTCCCATCTCAAGCACCCACCCTGCTAACACAGCCACTTCTCACACCACTGAGAGAGATCACAGCAACTGTCTGTGCAATGAGACAGCAGAGAAACAAAACTGAAAATTAGAGCTGAGGAGCATCAGGAAATGCCAGTGGGTAAGACATTCTCCAAAGCTTTCCACAGGCAAAGGTTGCCATTTAAGGTTTTAAGGTTGCCATTATCTCTACCAGTCATGGTCATGAGCTCTGCTCCCCTTGCACCACTAAAAATTCAGTTCCAGGACTTCCCTCCCCTCCATCCCACAGTGGTGGGACAGAATAAGTCTTTCCTAGGAAGTGCCCTGTTCTCCCCATATGCTATGCTGATTATTGTGATGTATCAGTGATGCCAGATTTGTCACCACATTACTTTGTCCCCAAGATCTCCTTCTGAGAGGCATCTGTTGACTTCTGCCTGGACCTGTGCTTTGTCTTTCAGCATGACCAGCCCAATTTCTCTCCCTTGTCTTGCTGTTCAGGTACTTATCTTGCCTTAATAATTTCCCACGTGGCACTTTATCAAATACTCTGCTGTGAGAGATGAGATCTATTTCATTTCTTTTATCTAGAAAATCAATGATCTTATCAAAGCAAGACACCAGGGGTTGTTTTTTTTTTTCTGGCATAATCTATGTTTGGTAAAGTTATGCGGCATTTTAGACCATTTTTGCAACCCTTTGGTTAAATTACCATTTCCTCCAAACCATGTCCTGAGCTTTGCACCAGCAGATCAGCTCAGCAGCCTCAAAGCTGTCACTCCAGCTCTGCATTGCTGCCCACATGGCCTCAAATCACTCCTGTGAGGGTCACCTTCCTCATATCCTTTCATGTTCTTGGACGAAAAATAGATGTTTCTTTTTTTATTAATCACCAATTACATTCATTGGGGCTTTATTCATCTCTGGTTGTCCTGTACCTCATGCCTTCATCGCCTTCTCTGCCAATCCCCACTATACATACAAGTTATCTATATCTATATCTCTCTAAGATAGCCTTGGGACATGATCTCTGTACAGTTTCCATGAACCTGCTGCAGAGTCACACTCCAAAGCCCAGCTGGGTTTCGGAAAGCCTAGCCAACACTATGATTTATTTTTTAAGGCAATTTAACAAAGTTTGCATGGCTGGTGAAAAGCTTAGTGCAGCTCTGCAAATAACACCAAAGAGAATGGATCAATGTAATGCCCTATTGACAAAGTCTGAACTATAATACATATATTTTGTACATTTTTATTGTGTTCATGTATGTTGATTCATAGCTGCTTTATCAATAAAAAAACACCGCACAAAGTTTTATACCATAACTGTCACCAAAATTATTTATTGCCAGGATAATAACAAATTTTATGTGGACTGAGATCCTTTGTGGTAAGATGTTGAACAATAAAAAGACAGGCAGAATTTCCTGCTCTATACAGCAGTGGCCCAAGGAAAGCTGCTAATTTCTCTCCACTCTGTAGAATCCACAGGTGTGCACACAGATATCTGCAGATACAGATATCTATAGGCACTTTCAAGGTCACATAGGCACTCACATCAAACATTTGTAAAACTACCTCCTCCTTAAAAAAAACATTTAAAGGCCTACAACATGCTTAGAACAAGACAGGTCCAAGAACCATGAATTTAAACACTTATCAAACTTGGAAGCCATTAATAGCCTCTCATCAATTATACCTCAGAAACAATTACAGGGGACCAAATACTGCAGCCCTTGACTGAGCAGATCTGCCCTCGAGGTCACCAAGAGGGTTGCTCAATTAAGGGCTGCAGAATTTGGTGCAAATTTAGCAATTTCTGTGCTGTGGTGCCCATTTTCCCAGCAGAGACTTTGGTGCTGGAGGTTCCCAGAGCAATCCTGTGCCCCAGAGCTGTGGCTGCTGGGCCTGGGGAGCCTCCCCTCCCTGCCTGTCCATTCCTGCACAGGACAAACAGCAGAACTTTTTTGTTGCCCATGCAGAATAGTCGAGGTTAAGGTATGAACTGTGCAAAATTAAACCCCTTGGAATATTTATTAAAATCTGCTTGCTTAATTTTACCAAAATGTACCACAAACTTCCAAAGGGAGAAAGCCTCAACTTCTGAATGTAAAAAAGATGTAAATATATTCCTGGTAAACCTGACCTCTGTGAGCTATACAAAATGACTGTAGTCTTGTGTTTCAAAGATATTCTTCCTTGAAAAATATCCATTGTTATGGCATTTCCTTGACTAAGTAGAAATAACAGAGGTTATGCTTCAGCTATACACAACAATATTATTTCTTTTAATATATAAATGTGCCAAAAGGGATGTATATAAAGAACACTGATAGAGTTCCTAGAGCTGTTCTCTGCTTCCTATTGTTACAAACAATAATTTGAGGAGAGGAGAAAAAAAATCCCACAAAGAAGGATTTCAGCTTAACACGAGCAGTACTCCTCCTGCACATCTTTCCTTTTATGCAGTTTTGTTTCAGTGATTTGAGCATGTTCTAATTTTGTCATTCAAGCCATCTGACTTTCACTGCTCTATACAAACAAAACCTAATTTAGTCTGAGATGTTTTAAGTCATAACAATGACGGATGGCCAAGGTTCAGGTGTGCTAGAATATTTAAATACCTAGTCTATATTTTCCTGATATAAAGACAGGCAGCTTTTTGTACTCTGATTAATTATGATTTTGTGTCTGAAAAAAATAGCTCTTTCTATTCTACATTATTAATTGGTTATTTAATTAGGGATTCTGGTAGCTTCAGATGTTGGGTAGCTAAAATTGTGCTGTGGTTAAAAAAAATAAAATAAAAAAAAAAGACTAGCTCCATACTGTTGCCTTTTTGTATCTTATGAAGGTCACAATAAGATGTGATTGTTTGGCACAGCAGCAGTGAATTATGCCACCCAGACAAGCTTTTAACCTATGTGCCTTCACTCTGAGTGAGACACACAGGGATGTGCTCTCTTTAAACAGTTCTCTATTGAAGAGGATTCAATCACCATAATGAATCTGAGGCCAGGCAGCAATCTTCTTCACTGAAAGAATTTCTAAAAGATTGTAGAATTTGTAAAACGAACAGCTCACAGACTAAATGGCTGTGTGGGTGAATCAATTATTGCAGGGCTCGCAGTAGTCATAATATTTAGTACATATCATAGAGTGTTTCAGGTACAATAAGATATGCTAGTTCTTTCCCATTCCTGCTTGAAAGTGGAATGTGCTCCACCAACTTAGTCAATCTTCAGGATCTAGTTAGAACTAGTATTAAGTCAATAAAAAAATCCATCTGCAGCTGTGGTGCATGTACCAGGATCCGAAGGGCTCACACTGCAAAACAGTAATTGTATTAAAACGTGCAGCACCGAGCTGCTCGCCGGGAAAACACATGATGTATTGTGAAACACAAAACACATCAAGGGCTGAAATATTTTAGAGGTAGAGTAGGGCCAATGCTGAGCAGCTTCCTTATTAATACAATAATTATTTTATTTTGACAGCGTCATTTATAACCATATAGTCTGTGTCCAGCAACCCATATTTCCATTAATCAATGGATTTGAAGACAACTGTCATCATTTCATTTTATTATGACTTATAGGTTCATTGCAGTTCACTTAAAAGTTGCTATGAGCAAGACTCTGGTGGGCAAGAACGGGACCTTTGTGGGCTGCCAGGTGCTCGTGCCTGGCACTGGTCTGCAGGGTCTGGGGGGACTGGGGGCACTGGGACCAGCTGGGATGCCCAGGGGGCACCAGGCTGGTTGCTGGAGAGGGACTGTGCTGGTTGATTAAAAACCTTGAGCACTTCAGCTCACAGGTAGGTCATGCAAACCCCCCCAGCACTCAGTGGGATGATGCTGGGATGCTATGGGAAAAATGGGAAGAAATTTGTCCTCAACAGAGGAAGTATTTCTGCTATATTCAAAAGCCACCAGAGTTCAGATCCAAAGAATCTCAGGTCACTTCTCACACCCCCAGCCTGGCCACGAGCTTGCAGCACCCATCTGTGAGCAAATGGGGACCCCCAGCTCTGCAGTGTGGCCACGCCACAGCCGAGTCACAGTGTCACCAAGCCGTGCCAGAACCTGCCAAACACACTTCCACGTCGTGTACAGCCTCCCCAAAGACACACAGGGCTAGATGGCAAACAGGGTGTCCCTTTAATGAAACTACAACATATTAAAAATTATTACAGCTTCGTCTTTTCAGGTTTTAGACAATGTAATGTGATTTATTCAAAGAAATGCTGATGATTAGACATTAAATGGCACTAAATATTCCACTTCCTCTGCGCTGCCTGATAAACTGGTTTCATTAACATTATAAGTAACAAAAGTTTCCATTTCAGTCGGCCCATTTTGTTTTCCTCACGATCTAAGTTGCAGCTGCACAGCACTATATTACAGGGGCTCTCGGAGCGGCAGCGCCGGGCTCTCCATCACTCCCCTCGGTTAAAGGGACCGAGCCTGCCGTGAGTCCCACGGCACCATCCCACCCCAGCCCTGCCATGGTCCCAGCAGCTCCATCCCATCCCACCCCAGCCCTGCCATGGTCCCACAGCACCATCCCATCCCCAGCCCTGTCCACCCTGCAGCTCCATCCCACCCCAGCCCTGCCATGGTCCCACAGCTCCATCCCATCCCCAGCCCTGCCCACCCTGCAGCTCCATCCCATCCCAGCCCTGCCCACCCTGCAGCTCCATCCCATCCCCAGCCCTGCCATGGTCCCACAGCACCATCCCATCCCCAGCCCTGCCCACCCTGCAGCTCCATCCCATCCCAGCCCTGCCGTGAGTCCCACAGCACCATCCCATCCCCAGCCCTGCCCACCCTGCAGCTCCATCCCATCCCAGCCCTGCCGTGAGTCCCACGGCACCATCCCATCCCAGCCCTGCCATGGTCCCACAGCACCATCCCACCCCAGCCCTGCCCACCCTGCAGCTCCATCCCATCCTCAGCCCTGCCATGGTCCCACGGCTCCATCCCATCCCAGCCCTGCCATGGTCCCCGCATCTCCATCCCCAGCCCCTCACCCGCGGGCACACAGCCAGAGCAGCTCAGCCCATCCCTCTCCCGGGCTGCCACTGCCACCCCAACCCCACTGACATCGCCATCCCGTTTTTCTCTTCACGAGATTTTTCTTTAGCCGCCGAGTCTGTCCCTATTAAATCATGTGCCTCAGCCTTAAGTGCAGGTTAACACTGTGCCCTGAGTGGAAGCTACTATATTTGTCAAGGATACCTCCGTGATTTATCTCTGCCAGCCCCATAGAAGAACTCACATCTGGATGTACAGTGCTGCTACATAATTTCCAAATTCGGCCATTCTGCCTGCTCCCTGGGAGACCTCGCTGGGGGCCTGAACCTGCTGGGATTCCAGCTAATTCCCACTGCAGACCCTCACTCAGGCCCTCCGAGGGTGCCACAGCCCTGCAGCACCAGGCAGGGATGCTGCAGCCTGGGACCCTCCTGACGTGCGGGGCTCACCCCTGCTCTCCCCACCTCTGATGCCTTCAGGGAAAGCCTCGCTTCCCCAGAAGCTACAGGGACACTTTTTGAAAGAGGTTTTGAAAGTGGGATGGTGATTTAAGTGCACAGGAGCCAGTGGTGTGGTATTTAATAAAGCCTCACCCCTGCCCTCCTGCACTGCCCGCTCAGGGCAGCTCTGGCTGTATTTTGGGTGGGGAGCAGGCGTTGGTCAAACCACCTCCATCACTCCCTGTGCAGGAGAAAACAAATCCCTCACATGCACTAAATGCCAGTCCAAAGGGGCAAAGCAGCCCCACTTGTTTGGTGTGAATCTGGAAGAACACTAAAGGGCTCACTCTGGATTTACTGCAGCACTTCCCAGCACGGGGCTCCCCATCCCACAGGATGAGCATCAGCCCCCCAAAAACCCGCTGTGCACAGAGCAGAGAGCCAGCAGCACCGAGCCCAGGCACCACATCCCTTCCTCCTCCCACAGCTCAGGTGGCATCTCCACACACACACACAGATATTTAGATAGCTATATATTATTGTTTATGTAAAGCCATAGCTTTGCCTTGATTGCAAGGCATGGTGGGGCTGCTGATGAGGTTTGCTGTTGACATTTCTGCATTAGCTGGCTTTTGTCAATCCTGGCAGACTGAGAAATTCTATCTTAAGGGCTGTTCTTTATTAAATTTGCAAGATACAAAACTGTGACTGACTCTTTTCTTTGGTGAATGTATAAATAATAAATCCAGATCGCTAAAAATAACAATTAAAATATTGCTCAAATTTAAAAGCACAGAAAAATTGTTAATTTTGAGACAGCCCCGTGCAGGCTGTGGGAGCAGGCAGGGTGGGGGGCAGTGTCCCTCCTCGGGGTTTTTGACAGCTGTCAATATTCAAAGTGCTTGAGGAGGGGGACAGGGCTGGAGAGAGACCAGCGTGCCTGAGCTGAGCCACTATGTGTCTTACCAAACTTTGTCACTGAGTCTTTTATACAACTCCTTTATGCAGGATCTCTGACATAATTCCTATTTTTTTCCACCAGCCATTATATATGATAAATAAAACAATGCACTGAAAACACTGAAATCTCTCATCAATGTCTTTGTGAAAAGGGCCCAGATAAATGAGTCTTGGAATCAAAGGCAGATTACATGACTGACCATGTATCATCCTCTATGTATTGAACATAGTCTTTGTAAAGATAGAGCGGTAATAAAAAGTGGTATTGTGTGCTGTGAAAGGCTGTGTGGGTCTGTGCATGACTAATCTGTCTTTCTGCATTATTTTATTCAATCTTCTCTGACTTTATGCCTTTGACATTTTTGCTACACTCAGTAAATTTGAGTGAATAGGCAATTTTAAAGAATTTTTATAGGGCTTCAGAGAAGTCATACGCAGACTGTATCTTTGTTCAGATTTAACAGTTTAAATATTTCCTTTGTCTAGGATGCAGAGTAATCTTTAGGCAGAGGAGAAGAGGGGGATGGGGTAGGAAATGCCTAAACCTCCCTTAATATTTTGGCAGCCTTTGGGGAGGGGCGGGAGCAGCGCCGCGGGGCCGGGCCCGGGGGTGCCCGGGGTGGGATGCTGGGCTGGGCCGGGCTCTGGCAGGGCTGGACCGGCTGAGCTCAACTTTGCTGCGGCCGCCCAGGGGCTGCGGGCAGAGCGGCTCCCTCCCGCAACTCAAGCGGGAAGCAGATGAAATGTTTAAAGGGCTATTGTGAATATAGGCTTAAATATGATCCTCTTGCATCAGCCAATTTCTCTGACAAGATATTGCAAGGGTTGCTGTTTCTTAGTAAATAATGATTTTATTGCATCTCTTTAATGAACTGATAACGTGATACACAGTAAATTATCTGCATCTATAACATTACTGGGGATAAGCAGCGTGGTTTTAGTAATTTATACCACAGAGAGACATGCATTATAAAAATAGGAAAATTATTTCCTTTGTTAAATTGTGCAGAAGTCTTTACCTGAGGAACACCAGACAGATTAATCTCCAGAGATCCACTCGCTTGTATTTAAGCTGTTGAACTGTTCGCTGTTTTTTTCCTCAGAACAGTTGAAAAAAACATTTTGCGAGCCAGAATTGACACTGTGGGTATTGTTCCTGCTCACACAAGTTATTAAAATAATTACTAAGCTATTTTGAGGTAACTTGAAGCTTTCTTTAAAACTTAAATCCAAATCTGAAGGAATTAGTGTGAATGATTTGCATTGATGACAACCCAAGTATTGCAGCCAGCTCGCCCAGGCACCTCTGGCAGCGCAGCCCCAGTGGCTCCCTGCACCCCCGGGCGCTCCCTGGGCCCTGGCAGGGACTGGGGGGGGCTGCTGAGTGGGATCCTGGCTGGGATGGGGTTCGTGGAGGAATTTGGGGGATGCCCTGGGCTGGAGATGCTGTGGGGGCTCGTGCCAGACCCTACACAGCCCCAGAGTGGCACTGCTGGGACCCACAGCATCATCCTGCAATGCTCAGCCCTGGTCCTGCCCCAGGGGAAAAGGCAGCCCCTGCTGCAAGCCCCAGTCCCTGCAGCTGGCTGCAGGCACCCAGTGTCCCTGCCAGGGGCTGCTTGGCCCTGGGGCTGCAGGACACTCAGCCCATTTCACCCCAAGCAGAGGCCAGGCAGACTCTCCTCCCCAGCTGCCCTTTGTGGCTGGAACCCGGGATTTGTCACCCGGGCAGGGCAGCAGTGGGTGCACAGTCCCCACAGGGATGCACCTCCACAAGTGTAACCCCGGACAGGTGGTGGCTGGGGAATTTTTCTGCAAGCACAGGACAGCTGGGAATAGAGGGAGGATGTTTCAGAGGCTGGTTTTTTTACTTTAGTATCATCATTAACCTTTCCAAGAGATAACTTCACGGACAAGATGGGATCCCAGAGCACGGGGTCGCCCCATTAATCCCCAGCCCACCCTTCTGAGAGGGGCACACTGCTGGCAGATTACAATCCTTCCAAATGTAATCATGTTTTAGCATCTTACTTAGAAATTTTAACGGGTGAAAATTCCCCATCTCGGTGCTAGATTGCATCATGAATTCCCTCTGCCTCGTGCAGCAGGGATGGAAAAATACTACTTTTCATCCTTGCACAGTGCTTGATGTAAGTTTCTGAAAATGAGCGCTCTAGTAAGCCTAAAAATGTAGGATAATATGATTCATTTATAGATCTCTGATAATAGATGTGGTTTCTGTTACTCCGTTACCACACCAAAGATTACTCCTGCTCCTTCAGGAAGGACACAGCACCCTCCTCCTCCCAAACCATTACCATAAAGCAGGATAAACAACAAATACCACCTTATCATTAGCTGCATGGAGCAGTTCCCATTGATTTATGACGCCAAACACCGCAAGGCTGGATCAAGCTGCAAGTCTCTTTTTTTGCAAACATTATTTCCACAAGACCGGCGTAAAACACAAGGAGCCGCCTCACCTGGGCTTGGTTTTGTTTAAAAAAAAAAAAAAAAAAAAAATTTTACAACTTGCAGGAATTCTTCCCAATATTAGTTATTAACAACCCCAAGATGGCATTTGCATTTTTATAACCTTGTTACTTAAAAGTGAGACAGCGGAAGGAAAGACTTGGCGCTAGCGTTCCCTGCGTGCTTTAATCCCAGCCTGAGCTTTTTATGCTCGAGAGCACCTTGTGATGCTGTAACTAACCTCAAACCCGGAGCAGCGGGAGGGCAACAAACCCCCGAATACAGCAATGTCATGCTTTACAGGCGTACTCTCCGCAACAGCATGAATGGAGAAAAAAACCCCGGTTGCCAAGGAAACGCTCCAGTCCGGGTAATTATTACAGTAACTGTCTGCACACCCCACCTATAACACAAATGAATAATAAATCAGCGCCTGACTGGCAGCTCTCCGCCGCGCCCGCCAGCGCCCCCTCCCGGCCAGCGCCCGCACCTGCAGGGACGGGAGGGGAGGGGAGGGGAGGGGAGGGGAGGGAAGGGAAGGGAAGGGAAGGGAAGGGAAGGGAAGGGAAGGGAAGGGAAGGGAAGGGAAGGGAAGGGAAGGGAAGGGAAGGGAAGGGAAGGGAAGGGAAGGGAAGGGAAGGGAAGGGAAGGGAAGGGAACGCTCGCCTCTCAGCGCACCCGGGAACGATTTGCTGGGCTTGATTTAAAAGACGCAGCGGGAGTTGGCAAAATTCACGTATCGTGGGGTTAATGTGGGTTAGAGAGGAGCTATTTGTAACACAGAGGCGCTGCATTCCAAACGCACACATCTGATTTCTTTTAATCCCAGCTCGTTTTTTGCGGCATAAATCACTTAGTTAAAATGAACACCAAAACAGCTGGTTTAGACATTCGTGAGACACCCAAAGCTCTGCCGCGTTAGATGCCCGAAGTGAGCAGTGGAAAGCGCAAAGTGCAGCTCGCCTTACCCGGGAGAGGGAGATGGGTCAGGTACCCCAGAATTGGCTCCAGACGGCTCTCTCCTCCCGGCACTCGGCACCTTCTCCTCCTCCCTGCAGCTCCCCCAGCACAGCACCAGCGAGCAGCGAGCTGGGTACGGGCAGGTGCCCAACACACCTGGGGGCAGTTGAGGATTTAAGGGCAGGTGCTTTTCTCCCATTTGCAGTGCCTGATTGATGCAACCAGCACAGAGGGCTGTGTGGGCGATGGGACACACATGGCCGTGTCCCTGTGGCTGCTGCCACACCTCACAGCCTGTGCCATCGAGGCACAGCTGCCCCAGCCAGGCCACACTGCTGCTGAGGACACGCCAAAAAACCTTTGGGAGCACTGGGAAAGCCAACAGCCCATCCTCACCCCCATGCCCAGCAGCATCCCCAGCAGACACGGAGCCTTGCAGCAGCACGAAGTCACCCAAGGGATTTCTGAATTAAAATGTACCCTTATTATTACTTTAGTAAAAATTCAAACAGTAGCACTGGGGGCAAAAAGGCATATGAAGATGAAGTTCCCCCCAGGAGCCCTTCATGCCTCCAGTTTGGGCATCTGTTGCTCCATCCCATGTTTACTTCACCCATGTGTTGGTGGTCACCTGCAGCACTTCTTGGCTCCAGTGTTGCAGAGAAAGCAAATTTTAAGTCCTCACAGAGACAGGCCTTCACATGATTGCTTTTTACTGCTTAGATTTTTATCTGCTTTGATAGATTTAAATATTTTTTGTTGTTCTTTGGTGTTTGTAAACATTCTATAAAACGCCTACAGCCATCTCTCTTGCTCTAGGCACTGCCAGTGAGTCTGCTGCTCAAGCCCAAGTGAAGAGAGGAAAGACGAAGGCTCATTCCAGCCTGTGAGCCCTCTGACAATTAAATATACTGCAGAAAGGAACAGACACACTCAGGCTCCCTATTAGGGAAAACACTCATGTGCTTAGTTTTAAGCATGTGGTTAAATCCATTCTTCTTTACAAAATCTTTGAGACATAAGCACATGCCAAAGTGCATTCCGGAGTAAGGATGCTTCCCTGAACCGAGGCCATAATTCATTAAAACCCAAGGTGCATTTATCCTACTTTTTCCCGTGAGCAGGGATGTGAAAAAAGGGGAGGGGAGAAAAAAAGAAAACAAGCAAGGAATTAATTTTTATTTTAAACTGATCTATGGTGACAAGGGGCATTTGGTTTGCTGAAGTAACTTGAAGTGGGAAGTATTTTAGAAGATATCTAAATAAATCTTTTCAAAGGGGTTTCTCTCTTTCTCTCTCTCCCCCTTTCTTTCTTTCTCTCAGTTTTCCTCTAATTACCCATGTCTGGTAGTCTTGGATCTCAACCCCTTGTTATTTAAAATACATATTCATGGAACTATATTTTACAGTTGCACTGTTCTGGTTACAAAATAGCTTCTACTTTTCTAGGACATAATTTCATTTTGTTTAGCCAAGAATTCATTAAAGAAGCTATAAATAACCTCCTTTAAATATTTAGCCGTGAATAGAGGGTGGACTGGCATTGATGGCTTATTTTAGTACTAATGCAATATGCTTTAAAAAAAAAAAAAATCCGCATTTGAGCATGAATCAAGTAAATCATTAACACTTTCACCGTGACTCTCAGGACGTGCTGGAGCAGTGCTTGCCCCCTCACAGCACAGGGGGCTGCTCAACTGTCCCTGCAGCTCTTCCTGCAGACAAGCAATTTGCTCTGTCCTGAGGGGGAAATGTGGCCCCCACTTGTGGTGGGCTGCTCCCCCAGCAGAGCCCCTCCTGTCCTCCTGCTGCCACACTTGGACAGTGCTTTCTGCCCATGAAACCACTGTGGCTTCCCAGACTCCGAGCAGGGGACAGCAGAGTTCCACAGAGTGCCTCTGCTTACTTTAAAAGTCACCTTGGAAAGAAGTTCCAGTGCCTCTACCCCCCTTTCAAAAAGAGAGAGAGGAGTGTTAAGACAAGGGGGAGCTGGTGGTTCTGTTCCAAAGCCACACCATGAGCTCATCTGCTGTGATCTGAGAGCAAAGATCCAGGTATGAGGTGGTTATTGTAGGGGGAAGGTGAGGAAACAGCACTAGCTGGTGCCCTGCTTGCCAAGATTTGGAAAATCAGACGCTGATGGCTCTCAGGCTACCCATTTACAGTCACAGTCCCTCCTTACCCCTCCCAAGTCTTCCTGCCTCACTTTTTAGGCTGGGGCTTAAGGTGTCAGCTGGAAAGCACCATCAGTTGAAGGTACTCCAGCTCCCCATGTTCTCTGCCATCCTTTTCCCTTGTCCTTGCTCAACATACAACCTCTCTCCTTGTGCAGATACAGACATCCTGAGAGATTAGGAAACTCACTAGGTTCAAAACCCACACACTAATGAAAAAAAAATCAACCCAAACCCAGCTGTTTGTTTTTAAAGCCCATCTCTGTCACCTACTATCACTCAAGGGGTGGCCCCATACAACAAAAGCTGCGTCAGCAAAATGGGATGGGAAGAAGATTGGAAGGAGCTGCTGGGCAGGGAATCCTGAAGCCAGGACTGCTCTCAGTCACGAGAAGGATACACCAAACTGTACCCTGAGTGCCACAGTGCTGTTGCATTTTGAAATAAAGCTGAAGCATTAAGACATTTTTTCTTAGTACTGACTCCCTCTGGGCATTCCCAAGACAATTACAATGTTTTCTGAGTATACAAAAGAACTAGGAGATTTTGTAATCAAGAGTCCGAGTTTATGCTTCTCTCCTTAAGAGCATTCAATTTCCATGGACATTCATTAGCAGGAGGTTAAAACACAATGGCAGAAGAGAATGGACTGCTTTCATGTCCATGTGGTAGTAAACACTTCAAGCTAGAAATGCAAGTTCAAAATAAAAACCTCTCTGTGGTGCTTCCAAATTAGTAGTAAAGCAACAAAAACCACACGAGTTTCACAGCTTTTTTACTGAAAATTTAATTTTACAAAATACCCTTTTCCATCAAAGAAACTTCCCTGCAATGTACATGAACCTGGCATTTTATAGACCTGTACAGTGAGATATCAGAGAGGTTTGAAAGAAGGAAAAAAACTTTTAGCAGACACCTAGTCGCAAAACCTACAGCAATGTGAATACAAGTGTGTCTTAAAATGCTAAAGCAAGTAATGTAATATAATTGGTGAATCTATTTGAAATGTGAAAAGTTTCCTTAAAATGGTCCATATGGTATGTAGAACATCACAGCTGGCACAAAACTGCCTGTATTTAGGTTTAAACACAAAAACAATGTATGTAAGGAACAGTTTTCGAAAAAGAACCCAAGTGCTGCTATCATAAGGCAAACATATACAAAGGTGCTGACAGCACATAGGGAAACCGACAAAATAAGATGAATACCCAAGTGTTCAAACATTGAAGTGTTTGTTTTCCTAATGCTGCCAGTAAACGTTGAGGAGATAACTGGCGCCAAATTACCACAGGACACCCTGGGAACTGGGTGGGTGCTATGGAGAAGGCTTTATATAATCTCCAGAGGTGAAACCAGGCAAGAGCCCTCCTGCTTGGGCTAGGCAGCACCTACTGAGTCTGCTGCATCCTGGCAGCTCTGAATTTGGAAATCCTCCTGACAGGCTCTTCTGGGGCGTCGGACGAAAGCTCCTCTGATTTGCGCTCCAGAATGGTCGGCAGCACGGGGTGAGCGAGCACTGGGTGGGGTATGAAGGAGGGAGACAAAGGCTCCTTCTCTATGACAGTTCCAGAAAATGCCTACAACAGAACAGAATACTCAGAATGAGCTAATAAAATGCAAATGTGAAGCTATGCCCATAAGGTCATTACCCTATATTAGCCTGATTAGAATTGTTATTTCTTCTAATCAAAAGTAAAGAAATACCCTTAAATCAATGATTGTTGCCTGCATAAGTAACCACATTGTAATTAACCTCAAAATATAGCTTGTTCCAAGATGACTGAATGAAAGACAGTATCTTAAAAGTAGTACTACTTAATCTCATTCCTACTGCATAAATGATGTAAAAATGTACTTCCTCACTGACACACACTCAAGAAATAAAACAGCTGATGTAATACAGTTTCATTTTGGGTAGGAAATGGAGACACTTTGCTAAGTTGATGTCAGCATTTCCATCATACGTCATTTAATGACATAATATCTTCTAACTGCATCAAGCTGAAACACTACATACAAACTGACAATCACATATTTTGTTTCTTCTTTTCTCCCTACCAAATATGATCAAAAATGGTGAAAGCAATTTATATTTAAGAGAACAGCAAACTTGCTTCCAACTATTTCTCTCTGTAAAAGGCCTAATAAAAACATTTAATGTTTAAAAATTGCAATTTATATGCAGCCAATTATGTGACAATCCTTTTCAACTTAGCAAAGAAATGACCATGGTTCTTGGAAAACAAGCAGCTCAGAACTACTTTTCATAAACATATTTAAGAACAAATCACTCCACTATGTATTGAAAACAGAGAATTCAGCATGCCCAAGGACAAGGGGAAGCAGTTCACATCCAAGGTCTGATGCTCATGCTGGGCACAAAGGAATGCACACCAGATTCAGTCACTATGCTTAATTCTGCTTTTTCATAACTCAGTTACCAAGAAAAACAAAGCAAAACAAACTGGCCATTCTCTTCTTGCAGGACATGCAAAAAAAGCAGTTCTTTTTTGTTTTCTGCTCCAATAGCCCAAGTGTGCCTAAAGCTGTGCCTGTACAGCCCTGTTAATCTAACAAGAAGCTCATTTTCAAAAACAGGTAAGCAAAGCACAAACTAAGTGATTGTGGTAAAATTAGAAATTAAAAAAAAAAAAAAAGTTACTGTGTTGCAAATGGTAATGGAGAAATAATGGATTTCAAACACCCAGAAAAAACAACCAAAAGCAAAACAACAGCATTTAGGGAAGCACATCTGACTGGAGTTTTTTGCTCAATCTCCTTCAGGTGCTTAGAAAACACATTACATTGTACAGAATAATCATGCCTGATTCAGACTGATGGGTAACATCTAAAGTGTATTTAGATGTGTTATAAAAATACAGCAAATATATTCCAGAAAGTATACAATGTGGAGTGCTAACTCCACAGATAAATTTTCCATCATGAATCTTCACATCGTGCCTGGATACATCTGTAGCTGTTTGCATGAAAAATGGTGATAAACAATAGCTTTTATGAAGAATTCACTTATTGTCCAAAATAATTTTTGTAAAAATAGTGTATTCATTGAACTTGTTCACTGCACTAAGAACTACTGAAGACTCAAGTTTTATCTAGTTGGAAAAAATTAGTGTTAAGTTCTTACAAAAGAGAAATGAACACATTGTGCCACGACTTTCTACATTTAATTCTTGCATTCACCCAGTCACTAAGCAACTGTCCATTTTCCCTTACATCTTACTGTCTTCCTTTTATGACAAAGCCCTGAACTTTCCAAACATATGTAAACAAATTTGTTTGGGATCACTAATGCCTAGTCTGGAGTAGGATGAGCAGGGGTGCAATGCTTCCTTCCACCAGGCAATTTCTCTGCTATTGACACATCAAAATAGTAATTCAGCTATGTGTTTTGAACTTGAAACACTCCTTGGACATCAGCTGTCTAGAAGTGCAACAGAGGTTAGAGAATCACTTCTTCCCTTTCATCAGTTACAAAGCACAGATTTCCCTCTTTTTGTCTAAAATCCTGCTGTCTTCCTGCACTGAAATGGTCAGGATGACCTGGCACACAGGTTTCACCAGTAAGTGACCACTCTTTGGATCTTTATGGAAGAGATCCAAGTCTTGGGGAAGGCATGTGAGCAGCTCCTCCCTCTGCCCCTAGGATGTGTGTGACAGAGGCCTGTCACCTGGGATGTCCTCCTGAAGCAAACCAGGTAGGAGTTAGGAAATTATTTTAAAGAAATCAAACAGATGGTATAGGCATCTACAATCATTAGATTTCTCATTTTTATCCCTGCCAACAATCAATAATGAATTAAAAACTGTACCTCAGTTGTCCCTGAAGAGGGAGGAAGCTTTTTCAGGAGCTGCTGCTGCCCTTCCCCCTCCTCTTCCTCCAGGATGCCTTCGCTGTTGTCACTCTGAGTGGCTTCATCATAGCTAACACTCCTCTGAACTCGTCTGTCATCAAACTCAGCAGCACTGTTCTCACTGGTATCGCTACAAACACTGTTCTCTCTGCTTCGAGACTTCAAAATTGATTTACGAGGGACATACTCTCCATTCACAACATCAACAAAGACTCTAGAAAGGAAAATGTTAGCTTTAATAAACCATTTCAGGATCAGATGACAAATTTACAGCGATCTTGCTTTGTCTTTTGTACAAATTAATTATGATGTGCCTTCCCAACTTTTTCACTGCAGAATCACAATACTGTACCTTCAGAGGCACTTTATTTACCAATGTACAAGAATCAGTGCTGCAGAGTGAATGCTGTTATGCCCTTCATTCAAGCATTAAGTTGGTACTTACTTTCAGCAGAAAATACATTGCTCTTTGAACAATGTTAGAAAACAGAAAGGTGTGAGTTGGAAAAAGTTAGAAAAAAGGTAAACTAAATGATGACCAGAGTTGTTTCTGCAGAAAATCAGATCACAATTTAGGGATGTTTTCTAGAGTTAAGTCCTTGTCAAATGTAGAATACAAAAACAAATATTTGAAACATTCATTGCACATGGAAAGGATGGAGCTTTTTCCTGACAAGTGTCATAATCTGCTTTCAATTAGAAAAAAAATTTTAAAAATCAGCTTTTAAGATTAGATCAACAGGAAGATACTTTTCAAGTATTAGCAGACTGTGAACTGACAAAGATGCCTCTTGTGCTCCCTCTCCATGACTTGAAAAAGTCAAGGGTGGGTGGAGAAGAATGAGAAGACAATGCCAATTTTATCAAACTCGTAAAGGAGGAGCCCAATGACTGGATGAGTTTTAGGGGTGTTAGTTGTTTCTAACAGCTTTATTCATCAGGCACTCATAAAATACATCTCTACAGAAGACAGAGCCACAGCAGCTGCAATTAGAGGACGTGGTTCCACTTTTCACACTTTGTGACATGTTTAATATATTGAGGTACACAAATAACAGTGGGATTTTCACCATCAACCCAACAGGTATCTGTGTTTATCTTTACAGACCTAAATACTTGTTTTAACTATCCTGTCACCTTAGTGTTTTGTACAATCCCCTAAGCCCAGCACTGATTTTCACGTCTCTGTGTGTGAGTGTCCTTCAGGTGAGCAGTACTTTTTATGGAGAATACAGAAAATGACAGACTGAGGCCAGGGAGAGGAATTCAAAAGTAACTATGCAAACAAAGAGCGGAGTATGTTTTGAGACACAGAAAGAAGAGACAGAGCCCAGCAAATCAATAACCAGGAAAGCAGGAGTATTACAACTGGTAGATCTGGTCAGTTCTGTTTGAAAACAAACACAGAAAAAAATGGCAGGAAATTAACCAAAAATATGTAATTGTTGCATTCCTTTCTGAGGATGGTATGTACTGGCAAATTTACATCCATTTCAAAGCTCTGAAAAGGCAGGTAAATGAAGAATTGCTATTTGGAAAAGGCAGCGCTAAGCTCAGAAATATTTTATGGATATGAAAGCACAGCAATCATGCAGAAAGCACAAACTTTCATTTTTAAGAAGTAAATTCAGTTCCAGCTGTTTCTTTCAGGAAACTGTAGGCAGGATTTCACACTCTAAGTGGACAGAGCAGAAAGGAGAAGGTCTGCTCAGGGGAAAGCTGCACCATAAATGACCCACCGGTAAATGTCTGCTGGGGTTTTGATGTTGGGCAGCTCTGGAGTTGTGTGGCCATTGCCACTGCTGCTCTTCCTTTTACGCTTGGCCTCTTCCTTCTTTTCGCTGAATTTCAAAGTGGTATTTTTTCCTGTGTTTATTCTTACCTGAAAATTGAATACAAAATGACAGTCTAGACCATAAAAGCAACAATGACCAGGCTGCAGATCAATTGATTCTGACGTTCTCTTATCCAAGCAGTTGGGAACTAGGAGGCACAGGTAAGTTAAACTAATGTATAAATGGTAACATTCATAGTGTGCACTATTTATTCTCTACCACTTGCACTAGGCTGGGGCATTTCTTTGCCCTAATGTGCACATATTTTGCATATAAAATATGACAGTCTGCTTATTCAAGCTCTTCTCAACAGCTGAGCTATTCAAAGGTTAAGAAGTCACTTTAAAAACTCCTAGACAGGATACTGCCTTTTACAACAGCTAGAAGTCAGAACAGCAAGGCAGACATGTGAAGATCTTTTTTTTTAATATCATATTTAGGACTGCAAGATCTAAAGAGTGGGTTTTTAATAATTTGAAAAAAACCCAAATGTCACCTCCAGTTAGCCTTCTACTATATCTACAGATCTAAAATTTTCAGGTTCAGATATGGCACATGTATTTTATATAATCTCTTGAGCAAAAGATAAAAATTAAATAAAGTACAAACCCTTTTAGGCTCCACAGTGTGAGAGAAAAAAATAGTTGGAATCGAGTTGTCTCCAACATCTCTGTCATCTTCATCATCACTGTGATAGTAAGTCGAGCCATTAACCTGGCCCAGAAACAAGTCTGAATTTGCAAGTTCTTTATGGAAGTTGTCCTGAGTAATACAGTCCTCTGCCCTACACATCCCATTCACATCTGTCTCCTTATCTTCCTTCTCCTCTTCAGAAGAGGTTGCATCTTCTCCATTTTCCTCAACTGCATCAGGCATCCTATGGAATGAAAAAATATCTCAGTGAACAGAGGCAATTCACGCTCCTGAGAGACACAAACACACAAAAATATGAACTCACCTCTATGTAACTTTCTTTACCCAGGTGTTATATTTTTAGACAGACTGTGAAACTTCTCTGTGCCCTCTAACAATGACTGTGTCCTTCCCACACCAACTGGAAATACCCAAACTGTGACATCATGGCTAACAACCCATGTATTGCTTAAGGACTGGAATAGACCTAAGGCAGTCAACTGAGCATTAAATGGATAACTCCCACATGGAAAACTAAGGATTTTTTTCACTGCTTGTGGGAAATGAATTTCACTTCCTCCTCTTCATCTTAAAGAAAAAATACCAGAAGGCTGGACTGCTGTGGTTGCACAGAGGCAGATTTTAGGAGCTCTGGCGTTGCAGTGAGTGCTTTGTTCATGTCCCACCCTTCTTCCACCTACTATAATTTAATTCCATCTGTGTGGTCAGCCATTTGCCCTGTTGTGAGACCCCTGTGTACCAACAGCCTGACACTCACAGCTCTCTGAACTCCAGCCCTGCCTGTGCCTCAGCAGTGCTTACCTGTCAAGTTCACCAAGGATCTCTTCTTGTCTCTCAAGCTCTTCTAAGCGGGCCCACAGCTCCTCCTCTGACTGAAAACGGCCCATTGGCTTTGTATCACTTCCATTTGCTGGAAAATCTACCTCAAAAACATTTGATACTTTTGGCTTTGAATGAGGTTTGTGAGCAGTTCGGTATTTTCCTGTGTAATAAAAAAATAAGATGCAAATACTAAGGTGACCCACTGAAAAATCCAACAAAAAAATCCAACAAAAAACATCTGAGGGGTGAGAAAAAACTCACAAAGGAACTAAGGAATATGGGCAGAACATTTTCCATTTCAAATTATTGTTTAACTGTTTAAGTGAAACTGTCAATGAACCAGAGCACCAGCACAGGGTAATAGTCTCCGGATGTTACAGAAATACCAAGGCAAAACAGAGATGTTTATTTACAAAGCAGGAGACACTGATCCTGTGACAGTTTTATTACAATGTAGGGGTTTTTACCTCTTGTGCCAAACAGTAGATTTTGATTTATCTGATAGATACCAACATGTGAATGTGACATTTGCTCACTGTCCCATTAACAGCAGGTTTTATTAACTGGGAAGACAAACCTGGTTTGTGCTTTAGCTCACTTTTAACAGTCACATTTCAAGAGCAGTCTTTTTTTAAAATTTACAATGAAGACCATTAAAAATCATCTCTAGAGTCACCTGGAAAATCTGATCAAAATCCAGTCATTATCAATCACTTATTTAGTGAAAAAGACCCATTCTGAAAATCAGACAAAACCCTGCCTTTCAGAAATAATAATATAAAAGCCATTTAAAGCCACAGAGGTGACCTGAAATACACATTTGTGAGTGAACAGTAATCAGTAACAAGTTCTTGCTGGCATTTAAAAGCCCTGCTCCCTGGTAAAACAGTGCATCCATCGAGGATGGGGAATACCTTTTCCTGTCTGAGTGCTGTCTGGCACATAGGGAACAAATCCTAATGCTTCAGCCCTGTCAGGGTGAAGGGCAGGCCTGTGTGTTTAACCCCTTTTCCCTGAGAGCAGCACTCCTGGGGGCACTGCCTGCTCCAGAGAGCCCCAGGCAGGCTCCCAAGGAAGCTCCCTGCCCTCTTCCCAGGAATGAGGGGCCATCCCCTTCCACCACTGCCACAAATGCAGTGGGACTCCAGTGGCTCTGTGGGTCTTTATGCAACTGCTTCGTGATTCCAATCAACAGTATTTCAGTGTCCTCATTACTCAGCATCCTTTGTGTTTTAAAACCTCTATTAACCAACTGTGCAGCCATTTTTTTTTTAATTTTAAGAACTCATGGCTTAAAGATATCCTTATTCAAATACGTCAGCTTATACTTTAATCCTGAGTTAAATACAAATTCAACAGCAACATTA